>NC_090284.1:75739228-76039228 GCF_037392515.1 Haliotis asinina | reverse complement strand
AAACCCCATGAAGAGACCTTTCAAATGAATCATAGATATTAGAAATCCAATGAGGGATAACGAAATTAGAACGAAAGTCTACTTCCGCTACCGGCGCCGTTGCGACGGAACGGACAAGCGGCATTACCTACGGACATGCCTAGCATCTTTGCTCAACGTCGCACATGCACATGCCATACACCACCAGAAGCGAATTGAAATGCTCTTTCTAATGAATATAAGATACTGAAAGTCGCATCAGACATGTACACATGATTAACCAAGAAATAACGCACTGATGGTGTTGGCGACGCACGGGACACGCGGCATGACACGCAGACGTATGTAACTTGCCATGCCAGTGCACATGGGCATGTCGTACATCGTCTTGAAGCCCATTTGCATGGGCTTTCACATGCACTATAGATGTTAGGGATCTTCGAAAGGAGAGAGATATTATAAGGGGTTATTGGTGGGGTCGACATGAGTCGGCGGCGGAAGTCAAGCCGGATAGAAAAGCGGCACTATATGCAGACGGTTGCAGCTGTGCACAGCATTGCAGACGTGCATGTTATGCATCGCCAGAAACCCCATGAAGAGACCTTTCAAATGAATCATAGATATTAGAAATCCAATGAGGGATAACGAAATTAGAACGAAAGTCTACTTCCGCTACCGGCGCCGTTGCGACGGAACGGACAAGCTGCATTACCTACGGACATGCCTAGCATCTTTGCTCAACGTCGCACATGCACATGCCATACACCACCAGAAGCGAATTGAAATGCTCTTTCTAATGAATATAAGATACTGAAAGTCGCATCAGACATGTACACATGATTAACCAAGAAATAACGCACTGATGGTGTTGGCGACGCACGGGACACGCGGCATGACACGCAGACGTATGTAGCTTGCCATGCCAGTGCACATGGGCTTGTCGTACATCGTCTTGAAGCCCATTTGCATGGGCTTTCACATGCACTATAGATGTTAGGGATCTTCGAAAGGAGAGAGATATTATAAGGGGTTATTGGTGGGGTCGACATGAGTCGGCGGCGGAAGTCAAGCCGGATAGAAAAGCGGCACTATATGCAGACGGTTGCAGCTGTGCACAGCATTGCAGACGTGCATGTTATGCATCGCCAGAAACCCCATGAAGAGACCTTTCAAATGAATCATAGATATTAGAAATCCAATGAGGGATAACGAAATTAGAACGAAAGTCTACTTCCGCTACCGGCGCCGTTGCGACGGAACGGACAAGCGGCATTACCTACGGACATGCCTAGCATCTTTGCTCAACGTCGCACATGCACATGCCATACACCACCAGAAGCGAATTGAAATGCTCTTTCTAATGAATATAAGATACTGAAAGTCGCATCAGACATGTACACATGATTAACCAAGAAATAACGCACTGATGGTGTTGGCGACGCACGGGACACGCGGCATGACACGCAGACGTATGTAACTTGCCATGCCAGTGCACATGGGCATGTCGTACATCGTCTTGAAGCCCATTTGCATGGGCTTTCACATGCACTATAGATGTTAGGGATCTTCGAAAGGAGAGAGATATTATAAGGGGTTATTGGTAGGGTCGACATGAGTCGGCGGCGGAAGTCAAGCCGGATAGAAAAGCGGCACTATATGCAGACGGTTGCAGCTGTGCACAGCATTGCAGACGTGCATGTTATGCATCGCCAGAAACCCCATGAAGAGACCTTTCAAATGAATCATAGATATTAGAAATCCAATGAGGGATAACGAAATTAGAACGAAAGTCTACTTCCGCTACCGGCGCCGTTGCGACGGAACGGACAAGCGGCATTACCTACGGACATGCCTAGCATCTTTGCTCAACGTCGCACATGCACATGCCATACACCACCAGAAGCGAATTGAAATGCTCTTTCTAATGAATATAAGATACTGAAAGTCGCATCAGACATGTACACATGATTAACCAAGAAATAACGCACTGATGGTGTTGGCGACGCACGGGACACGCGGCATGACACGCAGGCGTATGTAGCTTGACATGCCAGTGCACATGGGCATGTCGTACATCGTCTTGAAGCCCATTTGCATGGGCTTTCACATGCACTATAGATGTTAGGGATCTTCGAAAGGAGAGAGATATTATAAGGGGTTATTGGTGGGGTCGACATGAGTCGGCGGCGGAAGTCAAGCCGGATAGAAAAGCGGCACTATATGCAGACGGTTGCAGCTGTGCACAGCATTGCAGACGTGCATGTTATGCATCGCCAGAAACCCCATGAAGAGACCTTTCAAATGAATCATAGATATTAGAAATCCAATGAGGGATAACGAAATTAGAACGAAAGTCTACTTCCGCTACCGGCGCCGTTGCGACGGAACGGACAAGCTGCATTACCTACGGACATGCCTAGCATCTTTGCTCAACGTCGCACATGCACATGCCATACACCACCAGAAGCGAATTGAAATGCTCTTTCTAATGAATATAAGATACTGAAAGTCGCATCAGACATGTACACATGATTAACCAAGAAATAACGCACTGATGGTGTTGGCGACGCACGGGACACGCGGCATGACACGCAGACGTATGTAGCTTGCCATGCCAGTGCACATGGGCATGTCGTACATCGTCTTGAAGCCCATTTGCATGGGCTTTCACATGCACTATAGATGTTAGGGATCTTCGAAAGGAGAGAGATATTATAAGGGGTTATTGGTAGGGTCGACATGAGTCGGCGGCGGAAGTCAAGCCGGATAGAAAAGCGGCACTATATGCAGACGGTTGCAGCTGTGCACAGCATTGCAGACGTGCATGTTATGCATCGCCAGAAACCCCATGAAGAGACCTTTCAAATGAATCATAGATATTAGAAATCCAATGAGGGATAACGAAATTAGAACGAAAGTCTACTTCCGCTACCGGCGCCGTTGCGACGGAACGGACAAGCTGCATTACCTACGGACATGCCTAGCATCTTTGCTCAACGTCGCACATGCACATGCCATACACCACCAGAAGCGAATTGAAATGCTCTTTCTAATGAATATAAGATACTGAAAGTCGCATCAGACATGTACACATGATTAACCAAGAAATAACGCACTGATGGTGTTGGCGACGCACGGGACACGCGGCATGACACGCAGACGTATGTAGCTTGCCATGCCAGTGCACATGGGCATGTCGTACATCGTCTTGAAGCCCATTTGCATGGGCTTTCACATGCACTATAGATGTTAGGGATCTTCGAAAGGAGAGAGATATTATAAGGGGTTATTGGTAGGGTCGACATGAGTCGGCGGCGGAAGTCAAGCCGGATAGAAAAGCGGCACTATATGCAGACGGTTGCAGCTGTGCACAGCATTGCAGACGTGCATGTTATGCATCGCCAGAAACCCCATGAAGAGACCTTTCAAATGAATCATAGATATTAGAAATCCAATGAGGGATAACGAAATTAGAACGAAAGTCTACTTCCGCTACCGGCGCCGTTGCGACGGAACGGACAAGCTGCATTACCTACGGACATGCCTAGCATCTTTGCTCAACGTCGCACATGCACATGCCATACACCACCAGAAGCGAATTGAAATGCTCTTTCTAATGAATATAAGATACTGAAAGTCGCATCAGACATGTACACATGATTAACCAAGAAATAACGCACTGATGGTGTTGGCGACGCACGGGACACGCGGCATGACACGCAGACGTATGTAGCTTGCCATGCCAGTGCACATGGGCATGTCGTACATCGTCTTGAAGCCCATTTGCATGGGCTTTCACATGCACTATAGATGTTAGGGATCTTCGAAAGGAGAGAGATATTATAAGGGGTTATTGGTGGGGTCGACATGAGTCGGCGGCGGAAGTCAAGCCGGATAGAAAAGCGGCACTATATGCAGACGGTTGCAGCTGTGCACAGCATTGCAGACGTGCATGTTATGCATCGCCAGAAACCCCATGAAGAGACCTTTCAAATGAATCATAGATATTAGAAATCCAATGAGGGATAACGAAATTAGAACGAAAGTCTACTTCCGCTACCGGCGCCGTTGCGACGGAACGGACAAGCGGCATTACCTACGGACATGCCTAGCATCTTTGCTCAACGTCGCACATGCACATGCCATACACCACCAGAAGCGAATTGAAATGCTCTTTCTAATGAATATAAGATACTGAAAGTCGCATCAGACATGTACACATGATTAACCAAGAAATAACGCACTGATGGTGTTGGCGACGCACGGGACACGCGGCATGACACGCAGGCGTATGTAGCTTGCCATGCCAGTGCACATGGGCATGTCGTACATCGTCTTGAAGCCCATTTGCATGGGCTTTCACATGCACTATAGATGTTAGGGATCTTCGAAAGGAGAGAGATATTATAAGGGGTTATTGGTGGGGTCGACATGAGTCGGCGGCGGAAGTCAAGCCGGATAGAAAAGCGGCACTATATGCAGACGGTTGCAGCTGTGCACAGCATTGCAGACGTGCATGTTATGCATCGCCAGAAACCCCATGAAGAGACCTTTCAAATGAATCATAGATATTAGAAATCCAATGAGGGATAACGAAATTAGAACGAAAGTCTACTTCCGCTACCGGCGCCGTTGCGACGGAACGGACAAGCGGCATTACCTACGGACATGCCTAGCATCTTTGCTCAACGTCGCACATGCACATGCCATACACCACCAGAAGCGAATTGAAATGCTCTTTCTAATGAATATAAGATACTGAAAGTCGCATCAGACATGTACACATGATTAACCAAGAAATAACGCACTGATGGTGTTGGCGACGCACGGGACACGCGGCATGACACGCAGACGTATGTAGCTTGCCATGCCAGTGCACATGGGCTTGTCGTACATCGTCTTGAAGCCCATTTGCATGGGCTTTCACATGCACTATAGATGTTAGGGATCTTCGAAAGGAGAGAGATATTATAAGGGGTTATTGGTGGGGTCGACATGAGTCGGCGGCGGAAGTCAAGCCGGATAGAAAAGCGGCACTATATGCAGACGGTTGCAGCTGTGCACAGCATTGCAGACGTGCATGTTATGCATCGCCAGAAACCCCATGAAGAGACCTTTCAAATGAATCATAGATATTAGAAATCCAATGAGGGATAACGAAATTAGAACGAAAGTCTACTTCCGCTACCGGCGCCGTTGCGACGGAACGGACAAGCGGCATTACCTACGGACATGCCTAGCATCTTTGCTCAACGTCGCACATGCACATGCCATACACCACCAGAAGCGAATTGAAATGCTCTTTCTAATGAATATAAGATACTGAAAGTCGCATCAGACATGTACACATGATTAACCAAGAAATAACGCACTGATGGTGTTGGCGACGCACGGGACACGCGGCATGACACGCAGACGTATGTAGCTTGCCATGCCAGTGCACATGGGCTTGTCGTACATCGTCTTGAAGCCCATTTGCATGGGCTTTCACATGCACTATAGATGTTAGGGATCTTCGAAAGGAGAGAGATATTATAAGGGGTTATTGGTGGGGTCGACATGAGTCGGCGGCGGAAGTCAAGCCGGATAGAAAAGCGGCACTATATGCAGACGGTTGCAGCTGTGCACAGCATTGCAGACGTGCATGTTATGCATCGCCAGAAACCCCATGAAGAGACCTTTCAAATGAATCATAGATATTAGAAATCCAATGAGGGATAACGAAATTAGAACGAAAGTCTACTTCCGCTACCGGCGCCGTTGCGACGGAACGGACAAGCGGCATTACCTACGGACATGCCTAGCATCTTTGCTCAACGTCGCACATGCACATGCCATACACCACCAGAAGCGAATTGAAATGCTCTTTCTAATGAATATAAGATACTGAAAGTCGCATCAGACATGTACACATGATTAACCAAGAAATAACGCACTGATGGTGTTGGCGACGCACGGGACACGCGGCATGACACGCAGACGTATGTAGCTTGCCATGCCAGTGCACATGGGCTTGTCGTACATCGTCTTGAAGCCCATTTGCATGGGCTTTCACATGCACTATAGATGTTAGGGATCTTCGAAAGGAGAGAGATATTATGTATAGGAGAAAAAACGCCTCCGAAGTTTTGGTAGAGAATGTAAACCTGAGGGGTAGGGAAATCCCGAGGGGCGTAGCCCCGAGGGATTTCCCGACCCCCGAAGGTTTACATTCTCTACCAAAACTGAGGAGAAGTTTTTTCTCTTGCTTATAAACCGTCATTTTAAATATTGCGTTTTAAGGAATTAGGACCTCACTATACCGCGAACATTCGGAATGACAGCAATGTCGCAACTCTAATGCACAAGTTAGAAAACGCACGGGATTTTCACGCAGTGCACGTGTTTTTTGTGAGTGAGTCAGTTATATACCACGTGGTTACTTGAATCCGCTCATTGCTAACCATGGCAAACCAGAGCGAAGACGAAATGTTTTTAACACAGTCGCAGTTTAAGAAAGATGATGACAATGCTGCTGCTGCTGCTGATGATGATGATGATGATTTTCTGTTCCGTTTCGCGGCACCTTTGACTGAGGAAGATATTGAAAGGAAATTATCTCGATGTGTTCCAAGAACGACAAGGTACAAAAATGATTGGGCGAAAGGAGTATTCAGGCGATGGCAAGAAGAGCGTCGGACGAGGTCAATGGATGCAAACATCGCGCTGTCGTCGTCCGTCTTGACTGAAGACTTGCTGGATATGACTGCTAAAGATATAAATACAGCCCTAAAGTATTTCCTATTCGAGGCGAGGAAAGTGGACGGGACTTGCTACCCAGCTGTTACTGTGTATGGGCTATTCACGGCAATAGCGTCACACTTGAAAGCTAACAAATCTCCTTACAATCTGATGGAAGGCGAAGAGTTCCAGGACAGCAGACAGGCACTGGACGCATGCATGCGTGAGAGGTCCACAGCTGGTCTTGGAGCAGACGTGAGAAAACCTACAGAGGTGATAACTCGAGACGAGGAGAACACTCTGTGGGAGAAGGGGGCTCTTGGAGAAGGCACGCCGCAAAAACTCCTGGACACAGTCCTCTACTTAACTGGTGAGTTGCATTTTGCATTTGATTTCCCTGTCGAAAAGTCGGATATTAGCAATTTTGGCATTTACAATCAAACCTTCACATCGAAAATAAATGTGATTAACTGGAACAAAATGCCCGACTTCACTTTGAGGCAAACCAAACCAAACAAAGTTTGGATGGATATTTTGAATCCCGTGTTAAGACCAAAATAGATAAACATTATATAATTGTGTACGGAATTTTATTTTCCAGGACTTAACTTCGCCTTGAGAGGTGGAAAGGAACATCGGAGTTTAAGACTACACCAACAACCTCAGATTACAGGCCCACATACAGACCAGAACGGCCGCAGGTACCTGCAGTATGTGGAAGACGTCTCTAAGACAAATGCCGGGGGAGTGAAAGACAGGAAACTGCAGAAGAAAAAGGTGCGAGCGTATGAAAATACCAAGAACCCGGAACGATGTTATGTGCGCCTTTTCATGAAGTACAAGTCACTTTGGTATGTATTAGATGTTTTCTGATACATTTCTGATACATGTTATACATTCTTTAGATATACCACTCATTTAATCACATCATGCGGGTGACTTGACCCATACTGCATGTAAATTGTCTTATAATTTTACTCCCTGATGATGATTGCACGCATTGGTTTAGGGGCATATAAATGACAAATGCAAACATTTCATACTTAATTGATTCTATGTCAACACAATTTAACTTTCCAGCCTACCATCTTCAACTCGAGCAAATGCGTTTTACTTCACCCCGATGAAGAAACCTAAGGATGGAAAATGGTACCTAGAGTCGCCCATGGGCCACAACACAATCCAGACAACGGTGAAGAGAATATGTGCTGAAGCCGGAATTGAAGGAAGGAAAACGAACCACTCGCTCAGATGCACTGCTGCTACCCGTCTCTACGAGGCAAACATAAGCGAGGAACAGATTTGTGAACAAACTGGTATGTAACTCAATGAATATCTGCAAAACACGAATGAAACTTGAAGTGACTGGGCCAAATTGCAATTTGGCGATTTTAAATGCTAGAACTTGTGATGTCAACATGTGTTATGGTTAACATGCCAAGATCCGGGTTCGAATCCCAATGATGGCCCCAAGCAAAGCGATTACAATATCATATAAATTGCTTTTCAAACGGTTATGTACAATTTGAAATGACTTATCAAGATGAATTCTTTTATTGTAGGTCACAAAAGCGAGGCAGTGAGGGTTTACAAGAGAACCAGTGATCAACAACAAGCAATGGCGTCAGATGTTCTCTCATGTTCAGCTCCAAAGAAAACTCAGACGTCTGCGACAGTGTCGGTTCCTACTTCAGAGGGAGATTCCGGTACAACACAAACTGTCGCTCACGGAAGTGTTACAATGACGTTCAATTTCAATTAAAACACTGTTGTCAGAGTTTTTGTTTTTCCTTTCCTGTGAATGCAGATTTCGGTGGCTGATCGCTCCAAACCGGTACTTTCGGGACGAGGGTTTACTCCTAGTAAAACCTGGGAATAGGTTTTACTTAAATCTAGTTAAACCTATTCCCAGGTTTTACATTGGGAGTAAAACCTCTTACCGGGTATTGGTGCAAGTAGAAAGGATAATGACCATTAAAGGCAGTGATCAGAATTAGGTTTATAAAAGGGGTTATTGGTGGGGTCGACATGAGTCGGCGGCGGAAGTCAAGCCGGATAGAAAAGCGGCACTATATGCAGACGGTTGCAGCTGTGCACAGCATTGCAGACGTGCATGTTATGCATCGCCAGAAACCCCATGAAGAGACCTTTCAAATGAATCATAGATATTAGAAATCCAATGAGGGATAACGAAATTAGAACGAAAGTCTACTTCCGCTACCGGCGCCGTTGCGACGGAACGGACAAGCGGCATTACCTACAGACATGCCTAGCATCTTTGCTCAACGTCGCACATGCACATGCCATACACCACCAGAAGCGAATTGAAATGCTCTTTCTAATGAATATAAGATACTGAAAGTCGCATCAGACATGTACACATGATTAACCAAGAAATAACGCACTGATGGTGTTGGCGACGCACGGGACACGCGGCATGACACGCAGACGTATGTAGCTTGCCATGCCAGTGCACATGGGCTTGTCGTACATCGTCTTGAGGCCCATTTGCATGGGCTTTCACATGCACTATAGATGTTAGGGATCTTCGAAAGGAGAGAGATATTATAAGGGGTTATTGGTGGGGTCGACATGAGTCGGCGGCGGAAGTCAAGCCGGATAGAAAAGCGGCACTATATGCAGACGGTTGCAGCTGTGCACAGCATTGCAGACGTGCATGTTATGCATCGCCAGAAACCCCATGAAGAGACCTTTCAAATGAATCATAGATATTAGAAATCCAATGAGGGATAACGAAATTAGAACGAAAGTCTACTTCCGCTACCGGCGCCGTTGCGACGGAACGGACAAGCGGCATCACCTACGGACATGCCTAGCATCTTTGGTAGAAAGAAAATATAGCTGAAAAAGATATAGTATGTTAGATATATAAAGAATTGTATGTTTGAACCAAATATATCATGAAATAGACTTTTGCGAAACCACATGAACGAAACATTGCATTGCATTTGAAATTTGACTTATGTAGCGCAGAATGGATATAGAAAAATATATCTGAAAAAGACATAACACATTAGATACATAAAGAATTGTATAACTGAACCAAATACATTATGAGCTATTTGTGTTAACCAGCACTCACCACGTGGAGGTTGCTCATTTAAGAGAGCCATTTTTCTTCTCCTGCACCATTCCCACAACAGCAAGTTCGAACAGCGAACCCCTTTACTACTGCTGTATAAACCTAATGGGTCGAAACTGACATTAGGTTATGGAATTACAGGCTATAACCTACTACTTCTATCCTACGGTTTTGGTTTGATCTACTCTCTGGTCTAGTGTCATGTAGCTTTTCCTGCACCATTCCCACAACAGCAAGTTCGAACAGCGAACCCCTTTACTACTGCTGTATAAACCTAATGGGTCGAAACTGACATAAGGTTATGGAATTACAGGCTATAACCTACTACTTCTATCCTACGGGTTTGGCTTTATCAACTTTCCGGTCTACTTTCACTTTCATCTACTTGTTTCTCACCTTTTGGGCTTTATGAGCTTGCCTTTTCCTTTGCTTTTCCCTTTTCCCTTCCCCCTACCTTCAAGGGGTTGGGTCTGGGGCTGGAGCTGGCTGGAGGAATCTGTTGGAACTGACGCCGATGCAGATTCCTCAGCGTTTGATGTACCCGCTGCTTGTTGGATAACATCTTGCACAAAAGCACACTCACTAGCAGCCTGTAAGGGAGTCTTCTTAGCGTAGTACCTACTGACAGTCTTTTGGCCATGTGCAAGATAGTCACTGGCCATCTTACGTTTTGCAGTATCATCGGGATGCTGCCTTGCCACTTCAGTCTCCAAAGCTTTCCGAACATCCGTGGCCGTAAATGTCCTCCGTTCGTTTTCGAAGTTGGGTTTAAGGAAACCTCTTGTCCTCTGATAGCGGGCCAACTCGAGACACATATTCCCCACTTCAGTGCCGTCCACTCTCCTGAAGAAAGGCGATTTGTCCGGTAGAGCATCTTCAGGCATGTCACCACGTACATATTGACGGTAATCCCTGAACATGTCGTAATCCTCTTTGGACAAGCTTAGGGTGACCAGGAAGCTCATGGACGTCTTGTGGTCCATGAAAGAAAGTTGGTACCTCCCGGCAACACACCGTGCCTTATTGAAATCTGCCAACTTCATACACGACGGCACTGAAGGTCTTTGGGCATGTCCAAGTTGAATTATCCCACAAGACAAGTACCGCATCACCAGGCGCTGATCGTCCTCAGATGGAAGTTGATCTGCCTTGGCCCGGTCCAGGATGTCCCTCACCTCTTGTCTGGTTGCAGGATCGGTGTACCCCTTTTGAACAACGGAAATGGGCGGCGGTTGTTTGGTTTCATCTCTGAATTCTGTAACAGATTTACGGACCTCTTCGCGTTTATACTGGCTAGAGACACCTGTATATGAACAATGCGTAGCACTTGTAAACCTACGCAAATTATCGAAAACCCTTGGGGACATTTGAACGTACGTTTGGCAGTAGCTGAGAAAGGATTTGACAGCTGACATGTAATTTTTAATGCCACCTGCAGATACCCCATTTTGTGAAAGGACCGTGTTAAAATAATGAATTTCATCTACATGCTCAAATATATCAAAGTTGATACAAGCCATATTACTATTTGGGAAAACATGTTTTTGGATATAATAGAAAAACTTAGAAACTTAGGCTGCAGATGCGTCCTCTCCTTGAATTGTGTGGCCAAAGTGTTTAAGTACCCTGATGTAATCAGGGATTTGATTTTTGTTGACACTGTATGTGCCACAAAATGCCAGTAGAGCCGACATTGACACCAGCTGTGTAGCAGTATAGGACTCGCTACGGCGGCGATTTTGGGCGTGTATGGCGTGTAGACCAGGAGTAGAGCTACCAGGATAACATTGCTTTAAATGCGCGATGCCTTTGTAATATGTTTTACACTTTTGACAAACGACCGAAATGTTTGTGGAAGGCATACTTGATGATAGTGCTGGGACACTTACTTTCTGGGAATGATTGGTCTGGATGTCACAGTCTTGAACAAATTAAGAAATAAACTGCTTATACGATATGTCTATTTAGGGAATAAACCTAGTAATGTTGAGTATCAGTTTGATAAAGTGAGCAACGTAAATGACTGAAAAATGCAGAAATTAAGAACAAACGAGAAGAAATAAAAGTAAAGTTCACTTGCCAATGGTGATTGCCAGCGCTGACTGGTAGTGATCCACTAAGACACTTGGTCTGTGATGATGAAATTGCAGTGACATGCATTCCCTTATATTACCATGTCGCGGTCAGACAACCAATGGGATGGTTTAGATGAAGTTCACGTGGCCAAGCCGGATGTTTCTACGGGGGAGGAGGAAACTGGAAATTGTCCATCTCCATTCCATGCGTGATGTCCATTTGGAGGGGCAAGAGCATGCCAAAAGGTGTGAATTGCACATGCCAAAGGAATTTTATACGCAAAGTTGAAGTCAGTGGGGCGACGAGGTTTAAAATCACAAAGTAGCGGCATGTCAAAAGGAAGTGACCCAAGCTGAGTGATTATAACCATAAGAGAGCAAGGCAGGTGACGAAATTACAATTGCTGATAAATAGCATCTCCAGGGTACGAAGATGTGAACACAGACGAGTGATATGCAGCTAATCACGTAGTAATTAAGTTTACAGGAAGGTAGAGAAGAACGTGTACTCGTAGTATATACAATCAGTCCATGCGGACAGATCTGAAAGAAGTTATGAAAATAATGATGATAAGGAGTTGCGAACGCAACTCAGTAACTAAGTGGCCAGACAGAGGCGGCCTTTGTGATAAGTTACAGTTGTCAGAGCATGGCGCCATCTTGTCTGTTTGATGCGCGTCGTTACATAAGGGAACGTTTATTCGAATGCACAGTATACCTTGGCACATCCACATTGTCAAGGTATTACCGACCCCTTTTACACCATTGGTTTCTGATGCTGAAGTAACAGCTGAGGAAAGATGCGCGCCAGATCCCCAATTCTACCAGCCACACGCACAAGTACAGTTACATAATGCCGCGCATTCCTTGATTAAAAGACGTTCCTTGAATGCATATTATAACCTGGCATAGACGCACTTTCAAGGGCTTTCAGGTGCGTTTGAAACATTAAATGTTGGATGATTGATCGTGAAATTATAGGTGCCGTAACACTGACGGGAGACGTGCGCCAGACCCCCGACTTTATCCGCCATCAGCAGTTGCATAATGACGCGCATGGCTTGACTGTCTGAGGTGACACGAATATACGTCACACCTTGGCACAACCGCACTTTCAAGGGCTTTCCGATGCATTTTAAATCTTTCATTTTGGATGAAGGATAATGAAATAATAGCTGGCGGAAGGTACGCGCCAGATCTCCGTTTTTACCTACCAGTCGCACAAGAACAGTTACGTAATGACGCGCATTGCCTGATTATCTCATGTTGCTCGAACGCCCGTTATAATTTGGCAGAGCCGCACTTTCAAGGGCTTTCAGATGCATGTTAAACATTAAATTTTGGATGGTGGATCGTGAAATTATAGCTGCCGTAACACTGACGGGAGACGAGCGCCGGATCCCCGACTACTTTACCCGCCATTGGCGCAAATGCATTTACATAATGGCGCGCATTGCTTGACTCTCAGACGCGACTCGAATGCACATTACACCTTGGCAGAACCGCACTTTCAAGGGCTTTCCACCACCGTAAAAGTTTATATATTAAGACCACAGGCGTTGCTTCTATGGCTTTATTCCAGTTCGTTGCAACTTTAGCTCTGTCACGTATATTGATTCCTGTGTAGAGCGAATGTCTAATGTTGCACACCAGCATGTTGCACATTTCCAGAATCCCACATGAATCCCCTTGCAAATGCTTTGTAGTTGTAAATATTAACGACGCCGGTATAGCCGGTGAACAGATTTATGTAAATTCCGCCAATCTATATCACCTGCGGTATTTGTTGCATTTCGCACATGAATACCCATGTAGCTCCACCACTAAATGCGCAACGTGTGCGTTTTATACACTGTCTGACACACGCTTTAACTGGCTTTCAAACGCAGTATAGAAATGCATTTTCTAAGGTGAATCGTAAGAGTGGTTGCCATTAGATCATGACCGGACTATGGTGGCATGATGACTACTGTGATATAGAAGAATTGAAGTTCAACAAAATTACACAAACCATCATGTCGGAGATTCAATCTGGACTGGTTACCAGGGGCACCATTAGAATCACGTTTGCATTTTTGGAGAGAGCGTTGGATCGGGTTTCCAACCATGTATAACATGCATAGATATCACAAAGTAAAAGGCTTCCAAAATACAATGGCGCGAGCGACTTCCACCGGAGGCTGGGTGGAAGAAAAGTCTTCCACCGAGACTCCTGTGGAAGAAATTCAGAAGGCCTAAAATCACGGAAACCTTAATTGCTGGGCTATAAATTTGCCAAAAAAGAAACGGAAAAATTCTACGTGACGCGCAAGGGTCCCGCTATCCAATGACGTGCAGGATGCGCGTGTAAGGCGGCGAATGCAGCTCCCAAGGGAGCCGTGCTGCAATAGGTGATACAATCTGGGTGGTCCCTCTCCCAAGAGTGTCTCTCCCAAGAGTACTTGTCTCAAGAGTACCCTTCCCAAAGGTACCCCTACCACGAAGAAGACGAAGAAGAAGGAAGCCCCTACCACCACCACCACCAAGGCAGCAGACCCACAGAGTGTCAAGAAACAGATGACGCCTGATGTGCTGTGGAACAATGATCAGCAAACTGTTGATGTTAGCCCCGACAAGTTAGCCTCTCCTGCTAGCCCCGACGCAACACCCCACGATGAGTTGCCTCCTGATCTACAAGACTTGTATGATCTACTACCGATGCTGCCACCGTCGACTGTCCCCACGACTGACGCAAAGCAGACAACAGTGTCAGGAGAGACTTCCGACATGCCTGCTCATTCAGGCCTGATGACGACGAATCCCATGATGACATCCATGATGGCTCCAGAGACGACGTCATCAGAGACGACTTCATCAGAGATGACTTCATCAGAGATGACTTCATCCGAGATGGCTTCATCAGAGACGACTGCAGAGATGATGCCTCCCGAGGACTATCCAGACATTCCCATGTTTAACGATGAAAATCATTTTCATCCTGGACAAATGGACTTTCTACGTTGTTCGACTTGTAATCCCCACGACCATTTGAACTGGTGGTGATGATCTGATGTTGTTGTTGTTGTTCACAGGTTGTTGGTGTTGTTCCAATAAAATTCAATGTGAATGGTTTGAATGTGTTGTATATATCTTCAAGGTTCATCCTTGGTGTCACCTGCAGGGTGATAAGACGTATGTCAGGGACACTGTCAGGGTCCATGTCAGGGACACTGTCAGGGACACAGTTAAGGGGCGACGACCTGGTGGATGTCATGGTCACCCCACTCACGTTACGTCATCCTTTTACCATGTTGATTGCAGGCCCTACAGGGTCGGGTAAAACGTCGTTCGTCAAAACGTTGCTGGAACATGTGTTTCAACCAGGGATTCTCGATCTACCCCCTCAGGGGATCGTTTGGGTGTACAGTGAATGGCAACCCATGCACGAGGATTTGGAAGTGTTGACATCAAAGTTAGGCCTTCCCCTGACCTTTGTGCAAACCATGAGCGAAGCCAACGCGCAGTTACCTGCAGCAGGGTCTGTTGGGGGTGGGGGTGGGGGTGGGGGTGGTTTGCCTGCACCCCACTGGTTGATCATTGACGATTTGCTGGGCGATCATAGCAAAGAGGAAGAGGCAGACGTGTTGCGATGGTTTACCAAGAAAAGTCACCATCGCAACACGTCTGTGTTGTGCCTGACGCAAAACCTCTTTGCCTCGACGCCTCATCATCGCACCATTAGTTTAAATGCTCACTATCTGGTGCTGTTTAAAAACCCGAGGGACGCCTCTCAAATGGATCACTTGGCTCGACAAATCTTTCCAGGACAGACGGCTTTCCTTCGAGAAGCCTACGAGGATGCCACCTTGGCTCCTTATTCCTATCTGTTTCTGGACTTGAAACCCACCACGGCCAAAGAGCATCGTGTGCGTACCCATCTCTTTCGCAACCCCACCACCCTTTACGTTCCCAAGTGATAAATAGCGCTGACTGTCGACCTGACCCATGAGTTGAGTCTGACCTGCCATGGGAAACAGACGGAAACAGACCCAGCCCCGCAAACGTGCTGTTGTTGCCACAGGCTTGTTTAAACCCGCTCGTAAAAACTCTCCTGTTATGAAAGTGGGAAATCGTTTGCAACCCACCACCAGTAGGACTGAAGATTGAAGAAATCACCTTGAAAAAGAGCCTTACATGGTTTTCATCAAAAGAGGCGTGTATAAACTCACTTCGTCAAGCTTGGCGAATCGGGGTCGATCTAACTGATTCATACGGTGGACCCACGTGCTATATTTACAAAAAGGTTCGCTACACACCATGAGGGAGTGTATTGAAAACAACATGGATCTTCTCCACATACTGAGTGAGTCTATGTCTTTAGATCTGACCAAACCCCAGTTTATGGCGATCATCACGTTGTTGCATTACATCATCATCAGTTTTATTCCAGTGACAGATCACGAGAAAAAAGATCTTGTTCCTGTACAGGAAGATCATTCGCGTACTGAACAGCAAACGAGGAGGATACAGAGATAAAAAGCAGTTGCTGGTTACTTTTCACTATATATTTCCAACTTGTGTACAAGCACTGGATCGATATTTGTATCAATCGGACCAGGACAAAACCCATGAGTCTGTTATCTCGCACTGAGGAACCAGCCGTGAAGCTTGACACGTCCATCCACAATAACATTACCTCGCCGCATGTAGACCAAATGGGAGGAGGGGTGCAAGAAAAGGGGACCCAAGCCTACGCAACCATGATGTTTTATATCTACTGTTACGTCACGCCCAGTCGAACGAGCTATGGCAGTATCTCAATCGACAAAAACAAGTGTCCCTCTGTGTCCCTCAAGTGCCTCTCAAGTGTCCCCATGTGTCCCTCAAGTGCCCCTGTGTCCCTTGAGTGTCCCTCTGTGTCCCTCAAGTGCCTCTCAAGTGTCCCCATGTGTCCCTGAAGTGCCCATGTGTCCCTGAAGTGTCCCTCTGTGTCCCTCAAGTGCCTCTCAAGTGTCCCCATGTGTCCCTGAAGTGCCCATGTGTCCCTCAAGTGTCCCTCTGTGTATCTCTAGTGTCCCACAAGTGCCCCTAAAGTGTCCCTCAAGTGTCCCCTCAAGTGTGCCATGTGTCCCTCAAGTGTCCCTCTGTGTATCGCGAGTGTCCTTCGAGTGTCCCTCAAGTGAGTGTCCCTCTGTGTCCCTCTGTGTCCCGCAAGTGTCCCTCTGTGTATCTCGGGTGTCCCTTGAGTGCGCTCTGTGTCCCTCGACTATAAAAGTGTGCCTCTAAGTAGTGTGGTCAGTTGAGCGAGAACCACTGATGTGTCAAAACATGGGTCGAGTCAAGAGAGATTGCCCTGTGCCTGGTTGTACTGCAAAGCAACTTTCAAAACTGTCTAATCATTTATCACAAGTACACAAGATGGATTCTGATGGAAAGAGAAGATGGTTGAAACTGAAGAACGGAATGAGTGAAGTCAAACCTACTATTCTCAAGTCGGATCTATTACATCTTCTGCCCTCATCCTGATCCTACTCCTTCAACGTTGAAGCATGCACGGAAGATGGTGATGGTCCCTGAAGAGGTATGGCAAAGTCTGCAAGACGAAAAACGACAACGTCATTTGCTCAAGTCCAACCTGTTGGAACAGAAACGGTTACACACGCTTCACGATATGGATACCCTCGTTCGTGATGACACGATTCCCTTCAGGGACAGAGAGCAGCAGTATAACACCTTGTTGCAACAGATGTTGGCGTTTCAAGACAAAGCAGCAGCAGCTGCAGCTGCAGCAGCAACAACAGCACGACGCACCAGCCACATGCAACCATGGAACGGAACCACTACCACCACCACCACCACCACCACCACCAGGGAGGAAGGAACAACACCCCTCGGGAAAGGAGGGACTCCCCCTCTCCTAGCTGCTCCCCGTAAGTACGGTTTTACTTACTGAGTCACACTCTAGCCTGTGTAGAGGTCGCCTAGAAGTTTTAGGTCTACAAGTCTTAAGACTAAGAGAGCTGTCTTAGACCCCCTAAGCATGGAGAGCGCGAAGCCGGTTACAGAGTCACTGACTTATGTTGTTCTTTGATTCTTTTGTTTCAGAACACTCCTCCTCCTCTGACCTCATTCTGAATGACGTGGTGCAAACGATTCCTAAAACGCTGCAAGCCAATGCCAAACAGTTGATGGCACGGATACAAGCCCCTCCTGACTTGGGTTGGAATGAAAACGGTCAATTCATGGTGGAAGGGGAACCCATGCCTGGGACTCACATGGTGGATCTCATCAATGATCTGGTGCGACAACGTACCAAAGCAGCTCCTCCAAGGGGTTGGAACGTTCTGGCTCAGTATCTCACTTCCAGCAACGTCCCTCATGAACTGATTGGCAACCCTCTCCGTTGGTCCTGGATGATGAAAACGAAAGGGACCGCGCAACAACAGCAACACCACGCGCCTCCCACACCCGTGAAACGTCAGGCGGAAGGTACCTCCTTGTTTTTGACACCACCCCAATCCAACGTGGAATCCAAGAAAAAGAAGAAGAAAGATGCTGCAACGCCGCTCAAGGCAGAGACTCCCTCTTCCCCTCTGAACCGAGTGCGTCAATGGATTCACTTTTAATCATAAAAGAGAGCAGAGGTTGGGTATTGGCCCGGAAAAGATTCGTTGAGTTTTTGTGAGATTGACAGCTGCGCTAAACACTGACAGACGTGCATGGTTATCTTTGTTTTGTTTTTTTCACAGGGTACTTGCTACCATGGGTCAACACCTATGGAGATATGAGCTAGAATTTGTCTTCAGTAACCCATGCATGTCATAAGAGGCGACTAACGGCCTCGGGATCAGGCATGCTGGCGTGATTAACAAATGTCATCATATGTCAGATGTGTAGATTGATGCTCATGCTGTTGATCACTGGATTACCTTGTCCAGATTCATTTATGTACAGGCCGCCACCTCTCTCATACGACTGGTGTTTGTGCCCTTCAGCATTGTAGAGCCAGTAGATGAACTGAATGCAATATTATAGCTCCGTTATTTCACCATCGGCGAAGACAGGAAGACCTACGTCATCATAGGTCACGGGTCCCCTCTAATTTATCATTGCTCACCCTGTCAATGGTTACACTGATTTGAGCTTCACAGATGAAGCTGGAAAAAATGGGTGACTTCCATACTATGACCCACAATGTAAACGCAGGGCTCCTACGTTAAATGCTTGACGTTAAATGTGCCGTTCCCAGAAAACAGCCAGTTCTAAGAATTCCACATGAACTGTGAAGTCATCGATGACGTCACAGTTATGCAATGTCTAACGTAAACACAACAGTGGTAGCCATTTGCAGTGAACCGTCACCTTGTAAGAGGACGGTCTTACGCCTGCTCTTTACAGTTCAATCTCGGGATCACCTTAGCGATAGTTACGATCATGACACAGTATTATGAAGGCCTGTAAACAATTCTCCAGAAACAAATGGGCCAAGGGTATAGTGGCTAGGAAACTCAGTGAATGAAAACAACGTGTGAGAGTACCGTTACTGGGACACTGTGTTGCACACTTTACATCATTTAGTAGTAGAGACAATGAATTCACAGCGTTGGTAAGATGATTACGTGAAGATCTCATCACTGATCACTTGAAGGCTCGCATCAAGAGGTTAGAAACGACTGAGCCCACCACGGCAGTAGAAGAGCCGACAGGCACACTCACCCCCACCTCCACCGGGAGCATACACGCTTGCATCATTGCTAACAGAAACAGACACGCCGATCACGTCATCACCGCCGACGACAACAAAAATGAAAAGTGACTTTCAGAACAACAGTGGTTCGCTCAAACAGTTGTACATGAACCTGTTTCGCAACACGGGACACCTGTGGCAAGAACATCCCTGCAACCTCACCCTAGACGAGTTCAGGAACGGATTCACACTGTGGGTGGTGGATTTGACGGCAGATCTGGGAGCAGATGAAGGCCATAACTACCCACGACACACGGGCAAGTTGGGACTCGAACTCCAGTTTGCAGAACCCTTACCTCGTCCGGTCACCCTCGTCTGTTACGAGGAATACGAAAGCGTGTTGGAAATTGATCGGTTCCGCAACGCTCTGATGGTCTAAGGATGGATGGACTGACGACCAAGGACTTGAACGCCTACGTCCAACAGGACCCCCTGCTGCGACCCCTTTACCAAGGGACCTTTGCCCGAGATCACTTTGCCATCACCGTGCTAAGTGAACGACACGGTCCTTATCCTAAAGCTTACATCGTCAACACGGACCCCAGTCATCTCCCGGGACAACACTGGGTGTGCGTGTATCGTCCAGCACCGGGTGTCTTTGAGTACTTTGACAGTTATGGCGTCCCTACCCACTACTATGGACCAAGGTATTCTATAAGTGATCCCACCCAACTGCATCCGGACGTTCGACATGCCATGGCCTACACAGGATGGCTCGCACAGCGGTGGAATGTGAATTCAGTTCAACCCTGGTTCAGTAGCTCTTGTGGAATGTACTGTTTGTTTGTCCTGGCTCATCGTGCCCGTGGATGGAACAGTTTGATCCCTTCAACACCCTCGTCAATGAAGAACGTGTGAAACGCTGGTTTCAACTCACACGCCTGCCAGACAACAACAACTACAACGACGTCCAGGATCCACAGCCCTGTCAAACATGTTGTTCTTATGGTTCTGATGTTATGATGTTCTCTTCATGTTCGAGTTCCTACTGTTTGTAAACAAAAGATCAGGGACGCCCCTAATCCTGACTCTTTTGTCACCATGGTTCTTGTTAGCGGGGGAAATAAAACGTTGAAAAAAACCAACACACATGCCTTGTTATGATTGTCATAGCATGAAAGCATTCTTTAGAGAAAGTTGGATGGTCCTGAAAAGGACCGTTTGTTTTTTTCGTTGTGGTGATCACAACGACCACAGGGGCGGCATCATGCACTGACACGGGTGAATGGTTATCTTGGTTTTCACGGGGCACTTGACCCCGTGAGTCAGGCGACGATGATAAGTATCTTTCAACACTGTGGCGCAACACACGCATTGAAAAGTCCTGCTGTAGTCATCCGTGCCCTTGCAATACATGGGCAACCCTCCCTGGCATTGGCGACACTGCCAAGCTGACAAGTGTCGCCATGATGGAAAAGCCGGTGGTGGTGGAGGGATGGGCGCTGGCGATGGTGGGGGTGTCTCCACGGAGATCAGTTCTAGATCCCAGTTTTCTTCCATGGTTGTCCGCTCCCGTCCTCCTCCTCATCTTATATAACAGAACTCAACCAATCACAAGACAACACCTCACGACCATGACGTCACGACCTCACGCGCCATGATGACGTTACGATCTCACGTGCAAGCACGACGTCATGGCTGTGACGTCGTCGAGGCTATATAAACGTGGCCATGACTAGTCACCCTCACATATCGTCGACTCCTTTCGTGTGTGACGAAGATATGGATAAACGTAAAGTGAAAATGGGTCGACCAACCCCTTACCGAAGAAACTGTGGACGAAAACAGTGTCTCCGGTGCAGCCCGAAGAAGGAAGAAGAAGAAGAAAAAGAAGGGACAACGCCCCTCATTCCCATTCCCACCACCACCACCACACCCTCACCACCACTAGAACCGACCATCAAGATTGAAGACGGCGGCGACGACGACGACGACGACGGAACGACAGGAGCTGACACGCCAGCGCGACCACCACCAACCACCGCGAGAACAGGCACTACAGCCAAGAAAACAGCCAACACGGAAATGGTGCCATTACAAGAATTAGCAGACCAATGGCGATTCATCATGTGCCCTACCTGTCTGAAAGCCCGTCCATCCGATCGATTCGATGTCGTCCCCACAGCCAAGTTTTACGTCTGTCTCTATTGTGGTGGGGGTGTCCCCAAAGGAACGTAATCCCTCCACGATGACATTTGTCCCGGCAAATATGTTTTCCGAGGACTCCAACTCATCTGCCGATGCTGACTGTGAAGCATCCACACCTCACGGCCCTTTTCAGGGCCACCCACCTGCTCCCTAAAGACTGCTTGAAACACGATGCATCCCATCCCATCCCATCGCCGTCGTTCCACTCACTCTTCCCCTCTCCCCCTCTCCCCCTCTCTCCCCCTCTCCTTCCCTTCCCTTCCCTTCCCTTCCCTTCCCTCGTCCCGTCCCGCGCCGTGCCGTCCGTCTGCCGCCATCTTGAAACACGCTTCCTTCTCGCGAGATCCCGCGAGATCCCGCGAGAGCGCGCACCCAAAACCCACCGTTGCTTAGCAACACCCCCGTTGCTAACGACCACGTCACACCTCGTACACACCAACTCATGACGTCATCCTAGAACAATCGCATGACGTCACACCCCGTACACACCAACTCATGACGTCATCCTAGAACAATCGAATGACGTCACCATGCGGGTCACGTGATCGGAAGTGCCGCCATCTTGAAAAAGACGCCAGAGAGACGTTGTTCACTACTTCTGTACATGAACAAACCTTTGGTGACATTTTAACATATGTTTGACAGTAACTGAGAAAGGATTTGACAGCTGACATGTAATACCATCCGCAGAAACCCCATTTTGTGAAAGGACCGTCTTAAAATGATGAATTTCATCTACGTGCTCAAATATGTCAAAGTTGATACAAGCCATAACGACCCGTGAAGGTCCCGGGGTACAACAGGCCTTCAGCAACCCATGCTTGCCACAAAAGGCAACTATGCTTGTCGTAAGAGGCGACTAACCTGGATCCAGTGGTCAGGCTTGCTGACTTGGTTCACACGTGTCATCGGTTCCCAATTGTGCAGATCGATGCTCATGTTGTTGGTCACCGAATTGTCTGGTCCAGCGTTGATTATTTATAGATCGCCGCCATATAGCTGGAATATTGCTGAGTGAGGCGTAAAACTAAACTTACTCACTCACTTGGGAAAACATGTTTTTGGATGTGATAGAAAAACTTAGAAACGAGACGGCATGTACCACCAGCATTACGCCCTGCTTTTTTAAGAATATTGGTTAAATATTGATAAAACCCTGAAAGTGTGGGCTCACTTTCAGGAAACCTGTCGTATAAGCCAGTGTTTGTTTGATTGGTTCATGCCCGCCTAGCCCAAAACTGGCTGTAACTACTCTGTTGTACAAACAAACACGTTGGGCTATGTGGGAATGGTTATAACGTTTGGAATGAAGATTTTATGGATATCAACTTCTTTATGAGAGAACACAACGTTTCGGAGTTAATGCTTACTCCTTCATCAGGTGATTGAGAAAGGGATACAGAGGTGTATTTATATGTACAGGTAAAACAATAACAAAGTAACAAGTGGAATGAGTTAACGAAAGCTAGTATAAACAAGCACTGATAGGAAGCCGATAGTTAAGATAACAATGATGGAAGCCAACGGTAATGCATTACAGTTGATTGGATATGTTTACATAACATGATTGGGGATAAGGATGGAAGCCAATGGTGATACATTACGCATGATAGGATGATGTACATAACACACGATAGGGGGTGAGCATGTTTACATGAGGGTTGGTGATGTACAAACACAAGTATGTACTCGGGTGGATAGGCTATACATGAATTACATAGATAGAATGTACACAGGTAGATGAGATTAATTTATCAATAAGTCCCAGGCACTTGGTAGGTACACTCCTTGGTCGCGGTTGATGGCTGGTTTCTGTCTCCGGATCTCGATGGCCTCTTGCAGTTTCCTTTGGCGCCAGTTGTTGTTGTTGGTAGATAGTATCCTAGTGTCCTCCCATCGAATTGAGTGTTCAGGGTTCTTGAGAATATGTTCAGAGATGGCCGATTTCTGGTCGAGTTTCCTGACTGAGGTCTGATGTTCCTTCATTCTGGTGTTGATTGGTCTCAGCGTTTCTCCAATGTATAGGTCGCCACAGTTGCAAGGGATCTGGTAGATGCATCCTCTCGGGTTAGGGTGTTCACAGCTGGGTCCTTTACCGTTGGCTTTTAGGTAGGTCTTGATGGTCTTGCCACTGGAGAAGGTGACATCGATGCTGGCTTTGGTCTTGATGAGGCGTGATATTTGATGACTGATGGGGCCAAAGTAGGGTATGGTTACTCTGATGGGTGATGGAGAAGGTTTGGGGCAGGGTTCTCGGTCCTTAAGGGTCTTGTTGATGGTGGCTGTGACGAGCTGGGGAGGGTACCCGTTGAGTGTGGTGAATGTCTTCCTGAGGTGGTCCAGTTCATTGTTCAGGGCATCGGGGTGGCAGAGGGCTTTGGCACGTCTGGTAAGGGTGGCGATGATAGCTTGCTTGATCTGAGGGTGGTGGCAGGAGTTGTAGTGGATGTACTGGTCGGTGTGCGTCGGCTTGCGGTATACTGAGGTTCTAAGTCCATCGTCTGTGGTGTGGAGGGATACATCAAGGAAGGGCAGGTGTTGGTTGGTCTCAGTCTCCATGGTGAACTTGATTCTTGGATGTTGGTCGTTGAGGTGGTTGAGGAGCTCATTGGGGTCGTTGTCATAGGCGATGGTGGTGAAGGTGTCGTCGACTTTGCGGTACCAACAGAGGGGCTGGAATGGAGCTGTGGAGAGGGCTGCTTCCTCGAAGGAGGTCATGAAGATTTCTGTAATGAGAGGAGAAAGAGGTGAGCCCATGGGGAGACCGTGGATCTGCTTGTATATCTTACCATTGAATGTGAAGTAGGAGGTGTCAAAGCAGCTGCGGGCGAGGTTGATGATGCTGTCTATGGTGAGCTGGGTGTCCAAGTCATCTATCCGGTTGGCTAACTTGCTGCGAAGGATGTCCAGGGCTTCTTCTAGTGGGATGTTGGTGAAGAGGTCCACGACGTCGTAGCTGACCATGGTGCCTGTGGGGTTGGATTCTTTCAGCTGGTTGACAAAGGATGAAGAGTCGCTGATGTAGGACTTGCCATCTTTGCCAAGTGGAGCGAGGAGACGTGTGAGGAACTGGGCGGTGTTGTAGAAAACTGAACCTCTTGAGCAGACTAGGATCCGGGCTTTGGGCGGGTTCTTGTGGATCTTGATGGTGGCTCTTCCGTATGGGGCTTGGGAGTTGATAGGGTTCAGCTGGTTGAAGATGATGTCGTTGATTTCTCTCTTCTCATGGAGGTCCTTCAGGGTTTTCTTGTGTTGTCTTTCCAGTCTGGCCGTCGGATCTTTCTTGATATTGAGGTAGGTGGTGGTGTCTGAGAGGCTGTTGTTGACGAGCTGGAGGAATTCCGGGGTGTCCATGATGACTGCTGCTTTGCCCTTGTCAGCTTCGGTGATTGTGATGCTGTCATCCTTCTTGAGTTCGGTGATGGCCTGTCTCTCTTGGTGCGTGAGGTTGGGGCGGGGCTTGGGAGCTTGCTTGATGGTGTCTATAATCTGGTGTCGGAGGTAGTCTACGTTGCCATTGGGAGCCAGTTGTTGAAGTCCACTTTCAATGCTGGTGATGAAGGCATCTGTGTTGATCTTGGCGGCGACTGGGACATACTTCAGGCCTTTAGCAAGGAGGGATGTCTGAGATGGTGTGAGAGGCTTGCTGCTGAGGTTGATGACTGTCTTGAGGTTGGTGTTGTTGTTGTCAGCTTCGGGAATGTTGGAGGTGGAAGGACGTTGTAACTGGGTGAACTTGGTGATGTGGGTAGTTTTCACTTTCTCATGGAGGTGCTGCTTGGTCTTCTCTGCTAAGGACTGGGTCTTGTGGTAGAGGTCAGACTCGAGGGTGTCTTGTAGGTGGCTTCTGCTGGTTTCAATGTCTTTATGGAGATGGGACTTGTGGCGGCGTAGGTGCTGTATCTGGTGCTTGACTATTCTGGTGCTGGCATTGTGGAGTATCTTGTTGATGGCAGGTGAGCGAGGGACAGGAGATGACAGTTGAAATCCTCTGGGAACGAGGTTGTTGTCTCGGCATCGTAACAGGAAAGTCAGATGATTACTGGTTTTCACAATTTTGCTAATAGAGCGGTTGTACCTGTTGATGGATGTGACTGCATCATCTCCATGTTGATGTCGTATCAAGTCTTTGAATGTCATTTAGAAGTGTAAATACATAAGAATGAAGATTTTATGGATATCAACTTCTTTATGAGAGAACACATATCAACTTCTTTATGAGAGAACACTATCAACTTCTTTATGAGAGAACACTATCAACTTCTTTATGAGAGAACATAAAATCTTCATTCTTATGTATCCGACGGCCAGACTGGAAAGACAACACAAGAAAACCCTGAAGGACCTCCATGAGAAGAGAGAAATCAACGACATCATCTTCAACCAGCTGAACCCTATCAACTCCCAAGCCCCATACGGAAGAGCCACCATCAAGATCCACAAGAACCCGCCCAAAGCCCGGATCCTAGTCTGCTCAAGAGGTTCAGTTTTCTACAACACCGCCCAGTTCCTCACACGTCTCCTCGCTCCACTTGGCAAAGATGGCAAGTCCTACATCAGCGACTCTTCATCCTTTGTCAACCAGCTGAAAGAATCCAACCCCACAGGCACCATGGTCAGCTACGACGTCGTGGACCTCTTCACCAACATCCCACTAGAAGAAGCCCTGGACATCCTTCGCAGCAAGTTAGCCAACCGGATAGATGACTTGGACACCCAGCTCACCATAGACAGCATCATCAACCTCGCCCGCAGCTGCTTTGACACCTCCTACTTCACATTCAATGGTAAGATATACAAGCAGATCCACGGTCTCCCCATGGGCTCACCTCTTTCTCCTCTCATTACAGAAATCTTCATGACCTCCTTCGAGGAAGCAGCCCTCTCCACAGCTCCGTTCCAGCCCCTCTGTTGGTACCGCAAAGTCGACGACACCTTCACCACCATCGCCTATGACAACGACCCCAATGAGCTCCTCAACCACCTCAACGACCAACATCCAAGAATCAAGTTCACCATGGAGACTGAGACCAACCAACACCTGCCCTTCCTTGATGTATCCCTCCACACCACAGACGATGGACTTAGAACCTCAGTATACCGCAAGCCGACGCACACCGACCAGTACATCCACTACAACTCCTGCCACCACCCTCAGATCAAGCAAGCTATCATCGCCACCCTTACCAGACGTGCCAAAGCCCTCTGCCACCCCGATGCCCTGAACAATGAACTGGACCACCTCAGGAAGACATTCACCACACTCAACGGGTACCCTCCCCAGCTCGTCACAGCCACCATCAACAAGACCCTTAAGGACCGAGAACCCTGCCCCAAACCTTCTCCATTACCCATCAGAGTAACCATACCCTACTTTGGCCCCATCAGTCATCAATATCACGCCTCATCAAGACCAAAGCCAGCATCGATGTCACCTTCTCCAGTGGCAAGACCATCAAGACCTACCTAAAAGCCAACGGTAAAGGACCCAGCTGTGAACACCCTAACCCGAGAGGATGCATCTACCAGATCCCTTGCAACTGTGGCGACCTATACATTGGAGAAACGCTGAGACCAATCAACACCAGAATGAAGGAACATCAGACCTCAGTCAGGAAACTCGACCAGAAATCGGCCATCTCTGAACATATTCTCAAGAACCCTGAACACTCAATTCGATGGGAGGACACTAGGATACTATCTACCAACAACAACAACTGGCGCCAAAGGAAACTGCAAGAGGCCATCGAGATCCGGAGACAGAAACCAGCCATCAACCGCGACCAAGGAGTGTACCTACCAAGTGCCTGGGACTTATTGATAAATTAATCTCATCTACCTGTGTACATTCTATCTATGTAATTCATGTATAGCCTATCCACCCGAGTACATACTTGTGTTTGTACATCACCAACCCTCATGTAAACATGCTCACCCCCTATCGTGTGTTATGTACATCATCCTATCATGCGTAATGTATCACCATTGGCTTCCATCCTTATCCCCAATCATGTTATGTAAACATATCCAATCAACTGTAATGCATTACCGTTGGCTTCCATCATTGTTATCTTAACTATCGGCTTCCTATCAGTGCTTGTTTATACTAGCTTTCGTTAACTCATTCCACTTGTTACTTTGTTATTGTTTTACCTGTACATATAAATACACCTCTGTATCCCTTTCTCAATCACCTGATGAAGGAGTAAGCATTAACTCCGAAACGTTGTGTTCTCTCATAAAGAAGTTGATATCCATAAAATCTTCATTCTTATGTATTTACACTTCTAAATGACATTCAAAGACTTATAACGTTTGGGTTCAGGGATTAGTCGTACTAAATAAACACAAACTTCTATACAGATTGATATAGTCGTACACTTTATAATTTATAAGTCGACATTTATTAAGTAGGAAGCAGCATCAACAAACATGACATCAATTTCGCAACATTGGTATCTGGTCTTCAGAGTCTGGAGTTGAATCTGCAGATCTCGATACTTATTCTTCTTGTACTTCAGTCTACCTGTGGCTTGGAGATGGATTATTGAAACTTCATTCTTGGCCTGCGTGGTTTTGATGACATTGTATTTGTGGAATCGGGAATGTCTCTGTGGGGAGCTCAATGCTGCATTTTCAAAGTCGAGATAAAACATTGTAGAAGGGTACATAAGTATATATATGATTCACGATTTGGTAACTTCAGTAGAACGTCGGTCACTCTGGTGGTTGTGGTTCTGGTCTGACTTAACTAAGGCAGCGTTCTGTGTCGTAGTTGTCGTCCGACAACCCATGGAATGATACCTACTGTGTCCTTATGCCTGTTCTTAACGCCGAACTGAAAGCCATGGTAGACTAAGGTTATGAATATATTCAACTTGTACCTGTGCGTTTGCGATTTTGAGTGAATCTGCCTAAGTTGTCTGAGTTTTTATCCTATGAACTGGATGACACTGAGAGAACACTAAAGATAGTGAGTGAACGCTCACCCAAGGCAATATCTTTATCCAAGGTGGTGGATGACAAACAGTGAACACTCACTCAAGATATCGGGGAAACAGGCTATAACTCAGAGCGTTAATCCCGTGTAACACCACTGCTCCTTTGGGCTTGGGACCTAGTGGGAATAGGGGAAATCGAATTTTGGGCTAGGCGGGAGGACACCCTTACACCGTTTGATTAGCCCTGACTGTTTTCTTTGTAATTATAACACTTCTGGTAGACCCCGTTAAACCAGCACTGGTACTCGGCACTGGATTGTTAGTTGAAGGGGAGGGTGCAGGTGTGTCCTCTCCCTGAATTGTGTGCCCAAAGTGTTTAAGTACCCTGATGTAAACAGGGATTTGATTTTTGTGTACACTGTGTATGTGCCACAAAATGCCAGTAGAGCCGACATTGACACAAGCTGTGTAGCAGTATAGGACTCGCTACGGCGGCGATTTTGGGCGTGTATGGCGTGCAGAGCAGGAATAGAACTACCAGGACAACAGTGTTTTAAATGCGCGACACCTTTGTAATATGCTTTACACTTTTGTGGAAGGCATACTGCACTATGTTGCTGCGATACTTACTTTCTGGGAGTAATTGGGCGCTACAGAAGAGGGAATGGATGTCACACTCTTGGACAAATTAAGAAATAAACTGCTTATACAATATTTCTGGATGTAGGTCTACTTGATATTTAGGGAATAAACCTATTAATGTTATGTATCAGTTTGATAAACTGAGCAACGCAAATGACTGAAAAATACAGAAATTAAGAACAAACCAGAAGAAATAAAAGTAAAGCTCTCTTGCCAATGGTGATTGCCAACGCTGACTGGTAGTCATCCACTGAAAGATACTTGGTCTGTTATGATGAAATTGCAGTGAAATGCATTCCCTTATATTATTATTATAGTATAGTATTATATTACAAGTTCACGTGGCCAAGCCGGATGTTTCTAAGGGGGAGGAGGAAACTGTAAATTGACCATCTCCATTTCATGCATGGTGTATATTTGGAGAGGCATGAGCATGTCAAAAGGTGTGAATTGCCCATGCCAAAGAAATTCAAGCATTTTATGCACAAGGTTGAAGTCAGTGGGGCGACGAGGTTTAAAATCAGAAAGTAGCGGCATGTCAAAAGGAGGTGATCCAAGCTAAGTGATTATAACCATAAGAGGCCAAGACAGGTGACGAAATTACATTTGCTGATAAGTGGTATGTCCAGGGTACGGAGATGTGACTACAGACGAGTGATATACAGCTAATCAGGTAATAATTAAGTTGACAGGAAGCTAGAGAAGGACATGTGTTTTGTACATAGATTGCGGAGGGGGGGGGGGGGGGGGGGGGGGAGGGGGGGGATGCTATTTGGTTTGTCCCAAGTATTGAAGGGGGAGGAGGACTACCAGAATTTTACAGAAAAAAATATAAAAATCCTGCGACTGGAATGATCATTACACCTTGGCAGAACCGCACTTTCAAGGGCTTTCCACCACAGTAAAAGTTTATAAAAGACTACAAGCATTGCTTTTATGGCTTTATTCCAATCTATTGTAACTTCAGCTCTGTCAAGTATATTGATTCATGTGTAGCTCGAATGTCTAGTCTTGCACACCAGCATGTTACATATTTGCAGAATCCGACATGAATGATCTTGCAAATACTTTATAGTTGTAAATATTCACGACGCCTGTATAGCCGGTGTACAGATTCATCTAAATTCCGCCAATCCATACCATCTCCGGTATTTGTTGCATTTCGCACACTAATACCTATATAGCTCCATCACTAAATGCGCAACGTGTGCTTTTTATACATTGTCTGACACATGCTTTAAATGGCTTTCAAACGCAGTATAGAAATGCATTTTCTGAGGTGACTCGTAAGAGTGGTTGCCATTACATCATGACCGGATGATGCTGGCATAATGATTGCTGTGACATAGAAGAATTGAAGTTCAATAAAATTACACAAACCATCATGTCGGAGTTTAATCTGGGTTGGTTACCAGAGGCAGCATTAGATTCACGTTTGCATTTTTGGAGAGAGCGTTTCCTCAGGTTTCCAACAATGTATAACATGAATAAATATGACAAAGTAAAAGGCTTCCAAAATACAATGGCGCGAGCGACTTCCACCGGAGTCTGTGTGGAAGAAAAGTCTTCTGTGGAAGAAAATCAAACTGCCTAAAATCACAGAAACCCTAACTGCTCGGCTATAAATTTGCCCAAAACAAACAGAAAAATTCTCCGTGAGGCGTCAGGGATCCACTATCCAACAACGTGCACAGTCATGCTCGTACGGCTCATCAATAGTTCAGAGCCCTTACCCCTTCTACACGTAACCGAGACAGTAAACGTGACTTCTCCCATGAAATGCTGCCTAGTTGAAGCCACCAAGAAATTTGCAGAGAATATGACGACTCCCCAGTGTCGGAAGGGCTGTGCTCAATGTTTGATATAAACGCCAGCCTGGAGACCCAGCGCCGGTTATTATTGCATCAGGTCAACAATTTTAAATATTGCAGGCCTTGTGACCTTCAATGAATTATCTGACATTTCATTTTTAAACCAGAATCTTTAACATTTTTAAATTAAATTTCGAGAACCATTCATGATTCATCATAATGGCGACAAAAGTCTTTACTAAAATACAAACGTTTCTCTGCGTCACATTCTTCGCTAATTGATGTTGTAGATACAGTGTGAAACTGTGTACAGTGTAGTGTTTTTTGGTTTTATTTGTTTGACTTTAACAAAATGGGCCTGCAGGCTTCATTCAGTGCCTGTATGTTTTGAAAGCAGCAGGCCCTGATAGGCAACTGGCAAATTATAGTATTGCCAGTACTGGTTGTGCTCTTGCTGGAGGACAAGGGCACTCTTCTGATCTACGTCAAGAGATCATCAGGAGGTACCAAACCAAGGGCACCAAGAACAATGGGGAGTCTGATGACAATGTACTTGGGATGCAAGCAAGACATTTCAAAAGCGAAGTTTGCATATTTATCATGCGTAATGTTATTATCATTAAACCCCATTTCACCTCACCTACAAAGATCGTACACCCGATATCAAAAGTCACACATTAACTGGAATATGAACCCGGATCAATGCCAAAAACGAGTATACAACCAACGAGACTGTGCTGAATGTGAACGTTCGTGAACGAGATATCATGACTACACACAGAGCAGTACCAATGAGTGTTTAGGAGAGAGAAACATATTAGATATGTGCTGGTGGTTCCGTTCGCCTTGGTGGCGTCACATGAATATCCATATTGCATGGTAGATGAAAAATATGCATACAAGGCACCCAACAAGTGAAAAGCATTGATATGTCCGTTTTAGAATAAATTACTAACAATAAATTAACTTTCATAGGATGTTTTTATTCACGAAGGCATTTAAGGCAAAAATAATGACAACACAAAGAGCACTACTCGGGACATCCTTCAGCACGATTGTGTAATGTAGTCCCCGACCATTCTGTTGAGGAAAAAGTGTTTTTTCTTGCTGTGAATTTACTGATAATCAAAACTCATCTCCTACGTCTGTAGAACCTACGGAACTTTTCCATTATCACTGACAAAAGATAAGCAGGCGATGCCATTCGTCTCGGTGACATTACAAACCTGTCTTTATATACCGAGAGAGCATGCTGAAGCACACTTTCAAACAGTTCAGCAATCTGCCTGGGATCCTTAGCTGACACTTCAGTGTACCTGTGCTCCCAGTCTATTGTAACGATGGCATCCGCAACTTGCCAGATGGGAGTCTTCCTTTCTTCTGCAATGTCTATCTTATTGGCAACCACGTAAATGGGAACATTATTTTCCTCCTTTTCTTCCAGGATGAGATCTCGCAAAGAGTAAATTTGCTCAAATGAGTTCGCGTCATCAATGGAATAGACGAGAACAAATGCATCCCCTTTTGCAATAGCATTCTTCCTTACCGTAGGCACAGCATCCCCATTGATGATTTCAACTATTTCCAATGTCAGATTAATTCCTGATGAGTAATATTTGCGCATGTGGATCTGCTCGAACGTTCCTCTATACTCTGTGACGAAATTCTTGTCCAGGAATTGAGAAATAATAGCTGTCTTTCCTACTCCAGAAGCTCCAAGGATTACAAGACAGAGGTTTTCGCCATGGTGCTGATTGATTACTCTATGAGCCATCTTTAAATGAACTTCCCAACACAGTTTCGGTTTGTCCAAGAGAGTGAGTAAACTAGTGTTTTTTATACCTATTGGGGCTTGACGTATACAGTGAGGTAAAAACGTCTTTCTCACCTTCCCACGTTCATTAAAGTAATTAGTGGGTAATGACGTGCTGACAGCTGTACAATCGTTTAAAGGTTACAAGAAGTCTATAACACATTTTCGGACAAGGTTAATGGTTTGGACTAAAACTAACTAAATACATTACAGTTTGCTGAAAGCAGTGGCGATCTAAACAGCTTAAGGACAAAATAAATGAAGTAGGTATACCCAAATCCTATGATGTATTTTACATCAGTACATTTTAAAACAATTTCCAGTTTAATTTGTTTCATACAAATCGTTGAAAAGAACCTCAGGGCTGAATACACGTTGCAAAACTTTTTCAGAAGCGTAACTTCCAGAAAATACAGATAGTGTGAGTTCATCACATGCATACAATGATCTGGTTTAAATAAGTTTCCAAAACTGTTTCTAATACACAGCCTAAGGTATTTTTTTAAAGTGAGTTTCTTTGGAAGTTAACAAGGTGACACGATTAAACAGTCTGCGATACAGTCTTACTAAGATTTAGTGTTACATTTTGACAAATCTTTACCCATAAGAGAACTACAAGAACCTAGGTCATCTGGATTTATCACATTACATGATGAAAGTTCTCTGATACCAAATCATTTTCCATATGCTTATATGCTTATAAACCTGCTCAAAATAAGTCAGTTACCTATCAAAGCGGAGAATAGACACACAATCTGCATGGTCCATCATTCCGAGAAGTCCACGCTGTCCATGAGAAGTTAAATACATTGTACTTGTTTTCGGAGAGTTGCGCGGAAAGATCATGCACAAGAGGTGATACACATCCTGTACCTACATGCATGGATGAAATAATATTGGAAAGAGATAGTAGAATGTACCATCTGCATACAAGATATTTGCTTCAAAGAAGTACCTTATTCCCCGTGATGTGAAGATGAGAATTTTGTCATCACATCCAGCACTCGTGAAGGGTTTGCCAGTGTGAGATGTAATGCTTTTGCCATTAAACAGAATTCTACGTAATGTTGCGTGGAAGCCATTAAAGTCAGTGAGTAAGTCTAGTTTTACGCTGCACTCGAGCTGTATGGCGGCGGTCTGTAAATAATCGAGTCTGGACCATACAATTCAGTGACCAGCAACGTGAGCATCGATCTCCGCAATAGGGAACCGATGACATGTGTCCGCCAAGTCAGAGAGCCTGACCACCCGATCCCGTTAGTCGTCTCTTATGACAAGCATAGTCGCCTTTTATGGCAAGCGTGGGTTGCTGAAGGCCTTTTCTACCCCAGGTCCTTCACGGGTCGCAAGCCATTAAATGTTAATTTGCATTGTCTGCATAAAATATGAAGAAAAGTGCTCATAAGAGCTGGAAGTATAAGTTGACATTATGTGTGAATGCTTCCTAGACTGAAGTTCATCAAGATCTTAAATCCAGCTCTGTCCAGAAGTCTCGTCCTCAGTATAATCACACCATACGTGCATACACCGGAAAGACAGCGGTGGCATATTCCCATCTTTCACAATGGGCCATCAAAGGTCTAGATGGTTCCCTTGCAGATTCTTTAGCTGGAAGTAGATTTCTTCTTTCTTTTAACATCATATTTGTACTTGCCTTTGTCTGCCACAGCATTATGAAAGACTCAGCTACACGGCCAGTCATACGTTGATGACAAAAATTCGTTTATGATTACTTTCAATGAAACTCATGGTTATCGCATTGCCAAATCTTCGTGAAATTTTTTCTAAATACCAGACCCGACGATTGGTGGTGCATCATAATTTTTAATATAAAATGTTATGCGCAATGGCACAGAAGTTTCAGAAGTTACACCGTTATTGTTATGATCTATCGCTAATGCAGTATCTGTCTATCTGTTGTCACATCAGAGCTGAATATGGAAAGTTTCCAAGTAAAACGAATACTGATGGTAGAGGAATGTAACTTTATTCTGAGGTATTGAACATACGGTGCAATCAGCGCACAACTGATCGCACCAACATGTTATGTCTAAAAGACACAAGTTTAATGCATTCGCTTTGTCCACTCGGAACCCATCATTGTATATATGTAATGTGCATTTGAATTAATTTTGCACCGTGAATATCATACCGCCTTTGTGTCTTTATTGTGGCGTTTAAACGTTTTGAGTGTTAATATTGTCAAATTAAATTATTACATAAAACATGTGGTTAAAACATGGGTAATATCATCTGCTGGGGCAACGGACACCTGGTTTATATCACAATGTATAGTTTGTTCAGAAATACAAGGTCCTTGGCAACATATAATCAATGTATCAGTATAAATGTTTTTGAGTGAATAATCACAATTCCGATTTGAAAACACGACAACCAATAAGGAAAAAAAACCCACTACTTTAGCAATTTTGCATTAATTTATCATATTACCTATAAAAATAAAAGCTTGTCGGAAATTAGCTACAATGGGAAATTTTGTTGTTTGATAAATCCTAAACTTCTCTCGTCTTATACAACCTAATACACTCTCATAAGAAATGATTATGTTTTGCAGATAAAAATGCAGCAGAGATCATGGCACAGTCATGCTCGTACGGCTCATCAATAGTTCAGAGCCCTTACCCATTCTACACGTAACCGAGACAGTGAACGTGACTTTTCCCAGGAAATGCTGCCTAGTTGAAGCCACCAAGAAATTTGCAGAGAATATGACGACTCCCCAGTGTCAGAAGGGCTGTGCTCAATGTTTGATATAAACGTCAGGATGGAGACCCAGCGCCGGTTATTATTGCATCAGGTCAACAATTTAAAAGATTGCAGGCCTTGTGACCTTCTATGAATTATCTGACATTTCGTTTTTAAACCAGAATGTTTATCATTTTTTAATTAAATTTCGAGAACCATTCATGATTTATCAATGGAGACAAAAGTCTTTACTAAAATACAAACGTTTCTCTGCGTCATATTCTTCGCTAATTGATGTTGTAGATACAGTGTGAAACTGTGTACAGTGTAGTGTTTTTTTAGTTTTATTTGTTTGGCTTCTTTAACAAAATGGGCCTGCGGTCTTCATCCAGTGCCTGTATGTTTTAAAAGCAGCAGGCCCTGATAGGCAACTGGCAAACTGAAGTATTGCCACTACTGGTTGTGCTCTTGCTGGAGAGACAAGGGCACTCTTCTGATCTACGTCAAGAGATCATCAGGAGGTACCAAACCAAGGGCATCAAGAACAATGGGGCGTCTGATGACAATGTACTTGGGATGCAAGCAAGACATTTCAAAAGCGAAATTTGCATATTTATCATGCGTAATGTTATTATCATTAAACCCCATTTCACCTCACCTACAAAGATCGTAACCCGATATCAAGAGTTACACATTAACTGAAATATGAACCCGGATCAATGCAAAAAAAAGAGTATACAACCAACGAGACTGTGCTGAATGTGAACGTTCGTGAACGAGATATCATGACGACACATCGAGCAGTACCAATGAGTGTTTAGGAGAGAGAAACATATTAGATATGTGCTGGTGGTTTCGTTCGCCTTGGTGGCGTCGCATGTCTATCCATATGGCATGGTAGATGAAAAATATGCATACAAGGCACCCAACAAGTGAAAAGCATTGATATGTCCGTTTTAGAATAAATTACTAACAATAAATTAACTTTCATAGGATGTTTTTATTCACGAAGGCATTTAAGGCAAAAATAATGACAACACAAAGAGCACTACTCGGGACATCCTTCAGCACGATTGTGCAATGTAGTCCCCGACCATTCTGTTGAGGAAAAAGTGTTTTTTCTTGCTGTGAATTTACTGATAATCAAAACTCATCTCCTACGTCTGTAGAACCTACGGAACTTTTCCATTATCACTGACAAAAGATAAGCAGGCGATGCCATTCGTCTCGGTGACATTACAAACCTGTCTTTATATACCGAGAGAGCATGCTGAAGCACACTTTCAAACAGTTCAGCAATCTGCCTGGGATCCTTAGCTGACACTTCAGTGTACCTGTGCTCCCAGTCTATTGTAACGATGGCATCCGCAACTTGCCAGATGGGAGTCTTCCTTTCTTCTGCAATGTCTATCTTATTGGCAACCACGTAAATGGGAACATTATTTTCCTCCTTTTCTTCCAGGATGAGATCTCGCAAAGAGTAAATTTGCTCAAATGAGTTCGCGTCATCAATGGAATAGACGAGAACAAATGCATCCCCTTTTGCAATAGCATTCTTCCTTACCGTAGGCACAGCATCCCCATTGATGATTTCAACTATTTCCACTGTCAGATTAATTCCTGATGAGTAATATTTGCGCATGTGGATCTGCTCGAACGTTCCTCTATACTCTGTGACGAAATTCTTGTCCAGGAATTGAGAAATAATAGCTGTCTTTCCTACTCCAGAAGCTCCAAGGATTACAAGACAGAGGTTTTCGCCATGGTGCTGATTGATTACTCTATGAGCCATCTTTAAATGAACTTCCCAACACAGTTTCGGTTTGTCCAAGAGAGTGAGTAAACTAGTGTTTTTTATACCTATTGGGGCTTGACGTATACAGTGAGGTAAAAACGTCTTTCTCACCTTCCCACGTTCATTAAAGTAATTAGTGGGCAATGACGTGCTGACAGCTGTACAATCGTTTAAAGGTTACAAGAAGTCTATAACACATTTTCGGACAAGGTTAATGGTTTGGACTAAAACTAACTAAATACATTACAGTTTGCTGAAAGCAGTGGCGATCTAAACAGCTTAAGGACAAAATAAATGAAGTAGGTATACCCAAATCCTATGATGTATTTTACATCAGTACATTTTAAAACAATTTCCAGTTTAATTTGTTTCATACAAATCGTTGAAAAGAACCTCAGGGCTGAATACACGTTGCAAAACTTTTTCAGAAGCGTAACTTCCAGAAAATACAGATAGTGTGAGTTCATCACATGCATACAATGATCTGGTTTAAATAAGTTTCCAATACTGTTTCCAATACACGGCCTAAGGTATTATATTAAAGTGAGTTTCTTTGGAAGTTAACAAGGTGACACGATTAAACAGTCTGCGATACAGTCTTACTAAGATTTAGTGTTACATTTTGACAAATCTTTATCCATAAGAGAACTACAAGAACCTAGGTCATCTGGATTTATCACATTACATGATGAAAGTTCTCTGATACCAAATCATTTTCCATATGCTTATATGCTTATAAACCTGCTCAAAATAAGTCAGTTACCTATCAAAGCGGAGAATAGACACACAATCTGCATGGTCCATCATTCCGAGAAGTCCACGCTGTCCATGAGAAGTTAAATACATTGTACTTGTTTTCGGAGAGCTGCGCGGAAAGATCATGCACAAGAGGTGATACACATCCTGTACCTACATGCATGGATGAAATAATATTGGAAAGAGATAGTAGAATGTACCATCTGCATACAAGATATTTGCTTCAAAGAAGTACCTTATTCCCCGTGATGTGAAGATGAGAATTTTGTCATCACATCCAGCACTCGTGAAGGGTTTGCCAGTGTGAGATGTAATGCTTTTGCCATTAAACAGAATTCTACGTAATGTTGCGTGGAAGCCATTAAAGTTAGTCTAGTTTTACGCTGCACTCGAGCTGTATGGCGGCGGTCTGTAAATAATCGAGTCTGGACCATACAATTCAGTGACCAGCAACGTGAGCATCGATCTCCGCAATAGGGAACCGATGACATGTGTCAGCCAAGTCAGAGAGCGTTTAAACGTTTTGAGTGTTAATATTGTGAAATTAAATTATTACATAAAACATGTGGTTAAAACATGGGTAGTATCATCTGCTGGGGCAACGGACACCAGGTTGCGTGCACCTGTTTATATCACAATGTATAGTTTGTTCAGAAATACAAGGTCCTTGGCAACATATAATCACTGTGTCAGTATAAATGTTTTTGAGTGAATATATAAACACGATAACCAATGAAGAAAAAGGCGCTACTTTTTACAAAGTTGTTTCAAAGCCATTTAGAAGTTGGAGGAATCAAACTAAAAATGCTTTAGGTTCAACTTCTTTATTATTCAAGGTCACAACGTTTCGAGACAGATTCTAGTCTCTTCTTCAGGTGAAGTGAGAGTAAAACTAAAGGGTTGTAGTATATATACACATAACAGTAGACAGATAACAATGGGTAACAAGATATACAGGTTTCTATTAATTGATGTACAGGCTTCGATTGATTGATGTACAGGCTCCAACTTATGTGCAGGCTTCAACTTATTGGAGTGGAGGCTTGTGTTGATTAGGTTAACGAGTTACAGGTAAAGATGTTTGGATAAAGATTAGTCACTGAGGATAAGGTGGTTCCATGCATTGGGTAAGTAAACACCTCCGTCTCTGTTGATTGAGGGCTTGTTCCGCTTGATTGCAATGGCTTCTAGGAGCTTCCGTTTTTTGAAGTCATTGGCGTTCCTTACTAATGTCCTGGTGTTGTCCTAAACAATATTGTGATTGGGGTTGTGCATGATGTGTTCACATACAGGAGACTTCTGATCCAAATTTTGAACTGATGTTTTGTGTTCTTTTAACCTGACAGCCAGTGGTCGACCAGTTTCACCAATATATGTCTCCTTACAACTGCATTGAATCTGGGCTTGTGTACAACCAACGAGACTGTGCTGAATGTGAACGTTCGTGAACGAGATATCATGACGACACATCAGACAGACAGACAGACAGACAGACAGACAGACAGACAGACAGGTTTTATTCAGTAGTGAAGGCCCAGTGGCCCATAGTACAGTTAATTTTTCTTTTTAACAAATATTGTGTGACGTGACACGAAATTATGGTTTTACATGTAATTTAAGGATGGACATCAAATATTTTATAAAAATGGCAGCTGATTTAATAGAGTCATCGTTATTAGATTTAAGTATTTTATATATCGTTTGTGGGGCATCATTAAAGTATTTTAAATACTTCATTCGGCCGGCAGAGAATGCCTCACAATCTAATAATAGGTGACGTACGTCTTCAGTTTTACCAGAAGAACAGCAAGAACATGATAAATCTTCTAGTGTATTTTTATCTTTTCTATAACGCTGTATTTTTAAGGCATGTAGAGTGATTCTAAATTTACAAAAATTTCTTAAAAGGGACTTATCATTAAGGACCCTAATATATTTTTCAGGTCCAAACATAGATTTACATTGTGAATAATGACTTAGAAAACTCGATGAATTTACTGATGCGTGCCAATTCTGAATGTATATATCTTCTATTCGTTGTTTAAATGCTGACAGAAACATTTTTATATCACCAACATCTTGCTTAACCAAACATAAGAAAACCCGCTTGAAAATAACACATTTCGCACACCCGAAGCCCAAGAATACTTTCCACGTTTGTCTAGGGATAATAATAATTGATAGCTTTGATACGGGTAGCGGTAATCCGGCATTCTTATAAGTTTGATCCAGTATCTGATAACTCTCATTTGACTCTCAATATGCATGTTATAGCGTCCTGTATCGCCAAGTACGGCTTTGTTGGAAGCAAATTTACCTACAGTAAGAAATCTAGAGAATAAAAGACCCAAATATTTATAATATGAAACAACTTCATACTTTTGCCCCGGAATAACCATTTTTCAGAATGTGCCACTATATCCCCATTTCTAAAGACAACTATATTAGATTTTTCCATATTCAACTCTAGTCCCCATGTGTCACAAAATGTTTGAAGAATATTTATCTGTCTCTGCAGTCCGTTTACCATAAATGAAAACGTAACAATATCATCTGCAAAGAGAAGTAAAAGTAAATCTTTGATTTGGGGAGTAACAAATATTCCATTATTACATGATTTATACATATCATCTACAAGTTCATTAATAAAGAATATGACGAGTACGGGGCTTAATACACAGCCTTGTCGCACACCAGCGGAAGTATTAAACGATTCAGTGTTGCCAGAATGGTTCTAACACACGCTGCAACAGAGTCATACATGCTTCTTAAAATATTATACATTTTGCCCTGGCATCCTTTGGTATGTAACATAAATAGCAATTTCTTACGGTCAACAAAATCAAAGGCTTTCTTAAAGTCGATGAAAGCGCAATAGGATCTCCCTTTAGGTCTGCAGAGATACTTTGTACATAATGACTGTAATATAAATAAATTATCAGTTGTACTATAATTGGATCTAAAACCAGCTTGAGCCTGGTCAAGTAGTTCGTTTAGATCAACCCAGGCACGTAAACGCTTTTCTAATATATTAGCAAATAATTTTCCAGAAATATTTAGAAGAGATATTCCACGATAGTTGCATGGTTCTGATATACTTCCAGACTTGAATAAAGGGACAATCATGCCCATATTCCAAACCGATGGGAATTTACCACTGTCAAGAACTACATTAAATAAATCTTTCAAATATGACACTAAAGAAGTAAAAGTACATTTGTAAAATGAGGGAGGGATACCGTCATGCCCCGCTGCCTTATTCCATTTCACCTCACCTACAAAGATCGTAACCCGATATCAAGAGTTACACATTAACTGAAATATGAACCCGGATCAATGCAAAAAAAGAGTATACAACCAACGAGACTGTGCTGAATGTGAACGTTCGTGAACGAGATATCATGACGACACATCGAGCAGTACCAATGAGTGTTTAGGAGAGAGAAACATATTAGATATGTGCTGGTGGTTTCGTTCGCCTTGGTGGCGTCGCATGTCTATCCATATGGCATGGTAGATGAAAAATATGCATACAAGGCACCCAACAAGTGAAAAGCATTGATATGTCCGTTTTAGAATTGACATCAATACCTTTCACGTATTGCACTACAATTCACAAAAACCTAACTTTCATAGAATGTTTTAATTCACGAAGGCACTTAAGACAAAACTAATGACTACAAGAAAGAGCACCATCCGGGACATCTTTTGGCACGATCAATTATATGCACCCAGTAAATATACTCGTTCTCATGTGTATATAACTGATTCAAACATGACATCATTGTTCAATTACATTAAAATCATCACCATACAGACTTCCAAAATCTGAATATCTAGAAAGTGTTTAGTAAAACCACAGAGGCCTATGAAACCCACCCGGTCTGAGTAAAATGCCAGTATCTGATGTGACCACCATGATCATCAGTAACAGGTTGGCAGCGGTAGCCCATAGACAAAAGGCTGGAGATGGTGAATGCTGTCTGGAGAATGGTTTGATACTGATGCTGCGAGCAGTTCTTGTAGTATCTGAGGTGGTGGATTACGCTTGCGCAAGCGTTGATCAAGAAGATCCCATAAATGGGGAACAAATCGGGTGATCGAGAAGGCCAAGGTAACACCTGAACGTTGTTTTGCCGGATAATGTCCCAGTCAAACCATGCAACGTGAGGACATCAGTAGTAGTAGTCAACAGTGCACTGTCTGGTCGGAGATTTGGCGCAGTCTAGGGATGTTGATTGTTGTTGATGATACGGCCGCGGTGATTCAAGTGCATTTCATGTAGTGTGCATTTTATACGCAATACCACTAACATGACATGTGGAGATGCCTCAAAAGCAGTGGACAGTGAAAGAAGAACACGTTGCACAAGAGTAAAGGTAAGTTTTTCCTTGCATTTTCATTATTTTCCAGGTATATCAGGTTTTGACATTTGACAGACGGGTGCAGAAATTTACAGATGTTTCTCTAATAGCCTAATATTTATTGCAAAAGCGCACCCTCTTAAGTGACGAAACAAGATCGCGGAAAATGATCATTTCAACTCGAAATAGGACATCCTCATCAGCAGACGTGCCTTTTTCAATAGTCAGTTATAGATATAGTTATTTTAGATGAATCATTCACATTGCTGGCTTGTCTGCGTCAGTAATTCTTCAGTTATCGGCGAAAAATCAAACTGTACATTTTATATGTAGTTGTACCCATTTAGCAAACAGACTGTCCAACAGACTGTTGTGATTTTCCTGTCCATGGAGTTGACAGTTTATAGTTTTAACCGCCATGTCATCATACATTATTATAGAGGTGTTTGTTGAGAAGAAGAGTTTTGTTCATAATTGCTGTAGTTTCTGAATAATATTCTAACTGTAAAAAGTCAAGTAACCTCATAATTTTCAGACATTATGGATCAGGAAGAGCCATTTTCACTGCTAAAGCTTTTTGGATACCCACATATTGGTGGATGTCTATCAACTAATACTTCAAAGGTACTAAACATCACTGCTGGACAAACTCCAGTTCTTATTGTGTAGTTATGATATGTATAATATCGAAATGTGAATTTTTAAACAGATAGAGACCTGACCAAGTGTAGAGTGAGGTATGTGGCTGTTGAGCATAAAGTGTAAACTATGGACTGTTAGATGATACAGTTTTCACAAGTCAGAACTGACGTAATGACCCTCAATAACGGGAGCCACTTTGGCTGTTTATCACTTCCTGACATCTTTGCCTCATGCAGAGCACTAGATTATCAGTAAGTCTTATTGGTAAGTTGTTCAAAGCATTCAGTACAGCATATCCAAGAGATACTTTACCTCTGCCATTGTTCCTGTGACAACCTTGATGTCCACCTTTTGTCATAAGTGAATCCATCTCAGTGACCAATCATCAAATTTGCATTTTACAAGTCGCGACTACCTACGCAAATTTAATTCCGTTGAATGTTTATGATTGCAGTTTTCGTGTATGTTTACATTTGCCAACGCACTGGGTGCAAATCTAACTACCTACGAAGAAATCATCATGTACATACTTAGTTGCATACCTTTTTACCACAGTAGCTTTTTTCATATATCAGGATGAAAACCCCAATAAAACCGTCAAATTTTTGTAAATATGTTAAGAATGGGATTTCTCGTTCATTACCAATATATTTTATTGCTGTAAAAAATACCAAATCATTTTTAATTTCACCTTTTTGTAACAAGGGTCATGCATTTTCTCATCTATGCAGGGGCAAAAATCTAACGTCAAATGTCTACTGTTCCCAAAGTTCCCAAGTATTTAATAAGACTTTTTCTGGAGGGGATGAACAGAATCGACCTTCATTCCTGGTAGATGTTCATGATTTTTGTATTTTTTTAAACTCTTGTATACAAGAAAAATGTCCTTCCTGTAACAATTCCCTAAAATTATGAAATAATTAATGATCAATCATCATGTGCATGTGGAACTTCCCCGTCATGCTCTTTAACAACTTCTGGTTGATGGTGATGAACATGTGGTGCTTAGTCTAGGGAAATATTTCAAGGAAAATCAAGTTGAAAAGGTAACAATTCTTGAGTATTTTCCATATGTGTCTTTAAAATAACATGCATATTTTAAAAAATGAACAAATTTAATAAAAATAGTATCTTTTTTTTTCTTTTTGCATTTGAAACTAAAATTATAACCCAAGCATGCTGTCTGAAATGGAAGAGGGGCTAGTCATTATGTTTTTTTCCTAATTTATTTTTACAAATAATTCGTTATTGGAAGGACCATCACTGTTTCTTCAAAGAAACATCAATAGTGATCAGTTACACATTCTTTTTATTGTAATGCCTGTCATTAACAGTTTAATTGTTGCAATGACCTGAGATTTATATCTGCTAATGCTGAAACATGTTTTCCACTTTTTATTCTGAATGCAATAATACTAATTTTTGTCAAAGAACTGACTATTCAAAGAAATGTGAAAATACATCTTATCACTGGTATGTCTTTATTCATCTAAATTTACTATGTGCTTAAATTAGGACCCTTAACATTATATAATGGGTAATAGTTCATATAATTCCTAACAATCTGTATCTTTCATGTCATTCAAACATAGCTGTTACTCAAAAGACTTAAGCTGTTACTGCATAGGTAACACTATACTCATTATATTCCGTCGTGCACCACGTTCTCTGCCGTGCTCCGACAAAGGGTTGGGGTCAAAAGACAAAACAGCCAATATTGAAAAAGTTAAAAGGGCCAAAGGAAAGTCAAAAGGGACATAGAATTAAGTCCAAAGGGCCGTAGGTTAAAAACAAATAGGTCATACAAACTAATATATATTCTATATGTTTGATCATATTAATACTTATTATTATTTATATTTGTATTAACGTGTAAATAATAACAAAAATATATATTTATAGTGTGATCGTATTACTTTCAGCGCTTGAACTGTAATATATATTATTGAATTTGACATGTTTGTCTTATATAGCATTCTGAGTAATGAGACCGATCACAAATAATTAAATTACTGACTAGTGTAAGTGACACCCACGGCTGTTTAAACCTCACAAGAAAACAGAATGGTAATCTCGTTTAGATTACTGTCTAGTGTGTGACATCCATGATTCTGTTTAAACGCCTTGCAGTCATTACAGAAACAGATGTATTTTTGACTATACTCATAACATAAACACTAACCACTACCGTTAACCTTGTTTAGATTACTAAATACTTGTAATCATCACACAAACAGTGGTGTGGTGTCAAGTAAACACTCAACCACTCTGAGATTGTTTAAACAAACAACACTGAGACACTCTCATATGTTTAGGATTAAACCTACTGCAAAAACTTGAAATGAATTTCCTTTAATCCCACTATTTTCTAAACGTTTGGCCCTTTTGGGTGAAGTGTGTGGCCTTTTGACTTAGCCAAGTTTGACTTTCCTTTGGTCCTTTTCTCACGTTTTTAATTTTGGACCCATTTTGTCCTTTGGCGCTTTTGGCCTGTTCGCCCGACAAACGGAAATCTTGAAATTTCAAAGCGAAAACGTTCGGTGGTCTTGTACGACCTTGATATTAAATCAGTCACATTCTAAGTTACAAAAATACACAGACGTGATGGGTGTAGCCAGTGAGCCAGGTGAATAGTGAACAATGTTACGACCCCATCAAACGGGCAGTCTGTGACATGTCAGGTAACGTCATGCTACCTAAACCTATAAAATAGAGACACTATTTTTTAAAGGTTTAGAATTAAAATACATTTGTAAATACAATTATCCCATGAAACAAGGAATTTGAATAGCGCGTAACCATAGCTGTTTGTAGCGGCACATTTCAAATTCACACAAAAAGTACGGATGGGCTGAAAAGTACGTGATTGTGTGAATTGATTGATGAGACTCATGTTTCGGTTCGATCTCTGCTACACATGCAGTAACTTCCACAAACCTTTATTTGCCCTCATATTGCGTGTTAATGGGATCCACAACCGTTTCCATTGCCAAGGCTATGGGAAATATTACCAACAACAGTGGGTTTTCGACAGTTAATGCCTAGAATCCTTGCACGTTTGTGATGGACAGTTTCAACACAAGTCCATATGAAATGTACATTTTGATTTTTTGCCTGTAATTGAGGAATTTCTGACGCAATGAAGCCTGCACTGTGACTGATGATCTAAAATAAGTACGTCTATGAACTGAGAGCTAAATAAAATGCACGTCTGCTGATCAGGATATCCTATTTCGCGTTAAAACGATCATTTTCCGCCATCTTGTTTCGACACTCAGGAAGGTGCTCTCGCTTATAAAAGCGTAATTGCAATAACTGTAGAGGGTGTCAGTCTATATTACATACAGATCTATAAATTTCTAGGCCCGCTCGCTAAATGGCAAACCTTGACATACTTTCAAAAAAATGGAAATGCAAGGAAACACTTACCTGTACACATGGGGAACTAGTCAAATGGGCCGAAGGACAAAAGGGCCGAGAAGTGCCAAGTCAAAAGGGCCTATGGAAAAAGTGAAAAGGGCCGAGGTGAAAGTCAAATGGGCCGTGACAAAAAAAACAAAAGGGTCGTATTCCTGATTTATTGACACATATAGCTGTGAAGCATATAATATGAAGATGACATTACTAAAATGGTAGGGGCATACTTATAGTCAAGCAAGCAGCCATGTTTCCCATGTTTCCATGTAGAAAGGTTTTAATGATTTATTGACACATATACCTGTGAAGCATATAATATGAAGATGACATTACTAAAATGGTAGGGGCATTCTAATAGCCAAGCAAGCAGCCATGTTTCCATGTAATTGCAATACAACTAGTTCATGATTTACTTAATTAACACAAGTTCTCATAATTAACTAGAATGATTTACGCAAGTTCATTCGATGATAACAGGCGACTGGGCTCGTCTTATGATGTGACTAACGGACGGGGTAGGACATGAAACATCTTTCGGATGACTTTCACTCAGCCATGGATAACTGAGCTAATTGCCGGTCAGTAGCAAACAAGCGATGCCTCTCTCCCCACACGTCTTGTGTTGCAGTCTTCTTCACCTATACCATCAAGGTTGACTGATCTAATTAAGAATCAGTTCGATTCGTCAACATCTCCAAATATTAATTAAAGAAGTTTAATTAACAATTTTGGGAGCATGTGACCTTTAACAATTTAACTATTTCTAATCAGGAATCAGTCAATTGAACATACTACACACCTGAGCTCTTATTTGGACTGAAACAGGTTTGCCTGCCTTTGCTGTGTGGCTGTGGTTGTTTCAATTACATTTGTATTAAAAACTCTTAACAAAAACATACATCCCATACGGATTAGTCGTGACACTGAGCCAAGAAGAGTCAAATTCCAAATATAATCACAACAACAAACCAAATGGCATTTACACTATTTTACTTTGTATTTTATTAAATTTTATTTTTCCGCCATTTTTCGACCTTTACTTTTTATTTCGGCCCTTTTGACTACAACCCGTACTCTTGTGCCATGCGTTCTTCTTTCACTGTCCATCGACAAAATGGAGTTTGGGCAACTTCATATTTCGTGTGGACAGTGCTTCCACTCTGTGGCTAAGCCAGGAGCACATATCCGCCCTTGGAATAATATAAACCTTCTAGTGCGTGCTGCGCAAAATCCTTTATCGGACTGTCCGGCTTTGAGGTATATTTTGGAAACTTTTGCTTTGGAATTAATTACATTGATTGGTAATAAATATTTGTGTAAATCCCGGAAAAGAAAAAACAAAAAATGTCCACACTGTAAATAATCACTCCACTATGGTATCTCGATTTGGGTTCGATCTTCTTCCTTTCTTGGGGTTGATGAAGAATTATTAGAATTAACTCCCTTTGTAAATAGGAGGCGCTGTGGTTGTAGCGGGAGTTCAAACATGGCGGGTACTAAAACACAGAATGCGATAACTTTGAAGGGATCTACTGAAATTGTCACAGAATTCTTTGGTAAATTGGCGTAGAAGATTTTCCCGAAATACTCTGTACACACACGAGTCTCTGTAAATTGTGTCGATTGATAATAGACGCTGTGAATGATTGATAATCGATTTACATTCGGGATGAGAATTCTGCGGCTCGAGTCGAGGTGGTATCATGTATGGCGAAAATGTATGCTCTGTGTTAGTTGTTTCCTTGAAATATCACATGGTCATTGATGTATTGCGACTGTTGCTATCTTGTAGATGTAGTTGCGACATGATTGCATTTTACCATTCTAGCAACTTTTCAATGCCACCACACATTGTCAACTTATCCACTATTCATGATTTGTGAAAAAATAACTCAAACTTGCTGTCAGATATCCAATCATGGCCTACTCTAAGCAAACACTACTAAAGGAAAACATAACTGCATATTTTATTGGAAAGATTTTATCATTACCATTTCAGTAGCAGCACTATTTTGATAAGTATCGCTGCTTCACCAGTCCCTGTTGCACTGAAAGGTGTCTCTGAAACAGGAATGTACCTAGCCAAAATCAGAATGTAAAAGCGTACCTAAGATGACCTCAGTTTTTCTGATAAGAACTGTCATATTGTTTGAGATGTATTTGATAGTGTTAGACAGGGAGCATGCATTCACAATGATGCAATTTAATCAATCAAACAGGAACTATAAAATGAATAGATAATAAATAAAATAATAATGTACTTCTATAGCGCCGAGTTCTAGCTAGGCTGCTCACAGGCGCTTGTACAGTTCAGTCTATTTCAAATAGATGTGTCTTTGTAGACTTGGAACGGATTTTAGAGACATAGGGGGGTTTTTCCATAGCATGGGAGCTGCACATTCAAAGCAGCGGTCCTCGTATTTGGTCCTACAGTGAATGGTCTGTTGATAAGTAGATCTTTGTCTTATGATCTAAGAGTTCTTGTTGGTCTGTGGCTGTTCAGAAGAGATGACAAGTAAGATGGAGCGGTGTTAGTCTTCAGGCACTTGTAGATGATAGTGAGCACCTTGAATTTTATGCATCTAGCAACAAGTAGCCAATGCAGTTCTCTTAACCTGTGTTTTGTATAACCTGCAGTCGATGAATCAGGGAAGCTGTTATCCTATACAAAAGTGAATTGGCATAGTCAAGGCGAGATATGACTATATGAATCATCTTTGCTTGTGGATTGTTCAATAAGGCTTCGTAATTAAGGCTGCCTAGAGTACTAGGTATGTTTCGGGTATATTTCTGTATATGGGGTACCAGTGTGTGAAGTAGTTTCAAAAGTGTGTCAGCCAATCTGCCTTGCAATACCTGAAAGTTCCTAGCCTACAAAATAGTTCACTAGCCCAAACTATGAATGTAGAAACAAAGAAAAGATTACAAAAATAGATGAGAATAAAATATTGTCGGCATGACACGGGTTTCATCATTAAGCTACAAGTATGATGAACATCTTTATCAGGCCATAATCATGAATGATTTAGAAATGTGTTATAATTTGACAAGTTGGCGAGAGAGAGGGATATTTTTACAAAACGACCGCATGAAGCTAGCTGGACCAATAAGTAGAGATTTACTATAATGATCAGATTTATACTAGCCATGGACTAGCGGACCAGTGGTTATATCACAAGCTGCAGGGTACATAACTGTGTGCATCATAACAACAACCAGACCCCTTGCTTCACAGTGGTTTAGGGTTAGTTGTCGTAAGGTCCTCATTTTGGTTCAAACATACCAACATGATCATTACTGATAGCTGTAGGGTTGGATATGGGTTAAACATCTCTTTGGGGGCCTTAATAAATTCTTATTTGAAGCAACTCAAATTACTCCATACAAAACCGAGGCCAATACTGAAAGGTGATTTTGTTTTAAGTTATTTTAACTAAATGAAGTAATTTTTATTTTGCCCAGGATAGATTGGTATTTATCTCTCTTTCACTGAAGCATGTATTGCATGAATTCTCAGTTAAATAAGTATTTGCCACAGCTCAATTACAATACCGTTTCAGGTAGAGGACTGAACCCCAGTTATGTGTTAATATGTGTGATGGAACCTTTTGTCAACTCATATGCCTGATGTAAGATTTCTGCACCATAATATGAAATTGCTTTATATCCCAGTCAAAATGTGTGGCAGTATTAATTAAGTGGCTTGCATCAATATCATGTTGTATTTATTCATAACATCAACCATTGTAGTGTGTCGGTGTTTGCCCTGATGCAGAAAACCTGCTTATTTGACACACAAATTATCTCAAATACACAGTGAATTTAGAAACTTGTGTCATTGTTGACACAATGCTACTGGGCCCTTTTTAGTTCAGATAATGTAACCTTGTAATTTGCAGTTGTTTCAAACTACTTTGTTTAATATTTGCCAGTTAACTTCTCAGTGCTGATTAAATACCTAACCTGCCTTACCTTGTTTTTTGCAGTGTTTAAACTATCACAGTTGATGTCTTGATAAAAGTTCCAGACTGAAGGTGACTCTCCAAAACATGTCCATGATTCCTTCTCATGACACCAGGTAGTCATGATGACTCCTGAATGTTTATACATTGGACAAACACTGGTTTTGTAATGGCTTCATGTTGCTGAATATGAAGTTGATTGAGAAGAAAAGCATGCTTTGAAAGTAATTATTGTGATTTCTATTATTTTCAGAGTATGGCATCAACAGTATACTATACCAGCGAGGAATCTACCCGCCGGAATCCTTTACTCGAGTCCAAAACTATGGCTTGACCTTGCTTGTGACTACTGATGATGATCTTAAGAAATACCTCACTGAAGTCATTGGACAGATTAGAGGTACAGAAATAGAACTGTTGTCATATTGTGATGCTATGAATGTCACAAGTACGGTCGTGCCCCGTTTATCCGAACACTTGTGTTTTTATTGAAATTGTGCGGATAAGCAAATTTTCGGATATCTGAACCACATGCCATATGTACAAAGAAACGTACAAAGAAACGAACATGGTAGGCTTCACACATAATCACAAAAACAAATATCAGTGCACATAAAATGTCTCATATCCCATTCAAACAGTTTGGTTGCTTGAAGAAATCAGTCATAGCTTTTTGCACTGGCTGTGTAGAAAAGCGAGAGGACTTTCGCCGGTCAGTTCATCACTATCACCATATACAAGATCATCCGCAGTAACAATCACATTTGCAATTTGTGCACAGGATGGTAGTGGATCGCAAAGTTCCGACAAGGCCATGCCTTCTTGTGGGGCCTCATTTGAGTGGATAATATCCACATGATGAAAGCAGTTAGCAATTGTCTTTTCGCTCACAGCTGTCCAGGCTTGCTTGATCATCCAGATGAATTAGTAATACTCACCCAATATTGACAGGCCTCAAAATCAACTCAGTGTCACCTTGCTACGCAGAGGTAGTTAATCTTCTCATGCTTCAAAGACTGCCGACTTCTTTCATGTTATGGCACGCAAGGCCCTTTGTAATCGCGTGTAAACTTAAAGGTACTCAGCCATCCGGATATACGAGACAGAAAATGCACATAATTTAGTGTTTTGTATGTGAAAATGACCATGTGGTTACCGAAACCGGATTTCCGGATAGGTGAGTAATTTTACAACGTTGTGAATTTGTTTCAAGGAATTTTCATTCGGAAGGCAAGTTTTCCGGATATCTGAGCTTTGGATAAACGGGGCATGTCTGTACTTGAATGCAAGTTATTTGATTCTTGCCCTGTAGCCATCTTTCCTCTCCCTATAGGAGACAATCATTAGTATCAAAGTGGTTTGATTACACCTGCAGTCTGCGAATAGCTTTTGACAGTTGTTCAGTAACAGTGACTATAAGTGAAAATTCCTCAGTTTTTGTAACAATGTGTAGGTCCCTAGGGATGGGTCATGAAAGATAATACTCATATAAAATGTAAGATTCTTTATATTTGGTTTGTTTTTGAATGAACATGAAAAATATGCAATAGGAATATGGGCCGTTATTGAAGAAGATATCCTGTAGGTGAGGGTCAGTACTTGTTAAATGTGGATAAACCTCTGGTACTGTGACATGCTTTGATGTCACACCTACACGCTATGGCATCATGCTGGAATACGTGATTGCACTCCAGAATACCTTGATGTCTCTCCTTAAGTTTCTAATCAGTAGAGGATGGGACATGCATGCGAGTAGTCCCACATTACTCATACAAGTGACTGTCTGAGGAGGGGTCATGTCATTTGTGATGGTATTACCGAGTGAGTATGGTTTTATGCCTCTATTAGCAGTATTTTAGCAGTGCCACGGCAAGGGAGTCACTGTGATGGTGGGACAGCTCACTGAAATGCTACAACATGATTTCTGAATGCTGTGATGTCACTCCTGATTAGGAAGATGTTGGGATACAATCATGATGCCACATGCTTCCTTGATTTACAGGTCTCTGTAATAGAAAGTTGGACAAGGGAACATGGAAATGACAAAATGTGCGTTAAAATGATTGGATGAGAGCAGAGCTTGAAATATTTCTGCTCTTTGTCCAAGCAAGTACATGTTCGTACCAAAGTCAATAGCACTTCGGAGATTCATTTTAAGTGTTTTCCACTACATCTTTGCTTTTGAAATATCTCTGCTACAACTTTCTTTATGTGAATATTATGTTGAAAGAGTGTGATTGGTTACCTGCATAGACATAAGATGGCTAGGCACTTATTTGGCACTAATGATACTGCTTTATGCTGTGTTCACACAAAAGGGTTTGTATTATTGTCAAAAGAAATACACATGTTCAGTTGCCAATGCAATATGAGTTGATAAATAAACACATGATAATTAGGGCTATTGAGGGATTGCAGGTGTTGAGTCTGTGATATCAATTAATCAATTGTGAAAAGAAATAACTGTCGATGTATCGATTGTATGTGTGACTATTAACAGTTTAGTTATTGACTGCAGTTGATAAATACAGAGCTCAAACCAGAGGAAGTACCAAATTCTTCACTTTGATTTGCCCCTGTTACATCTTAAACCAACTTGATCTGGGTTTCAAGTTTTATGTATGTTAGTAAAAGAGACTGAAACTACTTCAGCCTGTTTATGTTTCATATAAGCTGTACATTCATCTTGGAAATGACTTCAGATGAGACAATTCAAGGTGTATGTTGCAACAGATTATCGTCCCTAGTAATGATATACAAGTGTCATTATAATCTTCCTGCATTATGTTGAAGTTGATGTCAGGATGTCACAATGGAAAACTTTTGAATGATTTTGTATTTGTTTTGTTGAAGACTGGCTGCTTGGCATGACTGTGCAGAAGCTAGTTCTCGTCATCAAGAGTGTCTACACAAATGAGGTCTTGGAGAGATGGCAGTTTGATGTTGAGTGTGATAAGACAGTGACTGCTGACACGTGAGTAGTTGTTCATGTTTCCTTTAATGTGTTACTGTGTAGGGGATACTAATGCATTCACTAGGTTTCTTGTTCAGTTTGCAGTGAGTTGCTTAGCATTTTTAAAGATCAGTAAGTTCAGCATGCAGCTTCTCAAGGGTTGGCAAAGTCAAAACTAACACCGACTTAGAAAAGTTCAGTTCATTGGGGCAACAACTGACCTGCAACAGGGCATCATTTTCGTCCCTCAAGACAGATGGGTGAAAATATGGTGTCTGGTTCCATTGGCACTGTCTGTCGCAGACTAGGTCCTTACAGCAGTGGGAGGATCTACTGGGACTCTTGTGTTACCTGCTTTACCCTTCCCCTAGGCAATCTGTCTTTCAACTCTTCCCACAATGGTCCTCAGGTATTGCCTGATTCTCCTGGGCCTGGATTTTCGAAGCTCTCTTAGCGCTAAGATAGTCGTAAGTTATTGCTAATGTATGTCTTTTAGACAATGTTAGCACTAAGAGAGCTTCGAAAATCTAGTCCCTGGTCTACACACAACCCAGATTCACAAACTTCATGAAAAAACTAGTTGGTTTCTTGAACTTTTAATGCTATGAGTTTATCTGAGCCATTCCCAAATATACATTCCCTTAATATACAAAGAGAACCTCTCAGTTCAACGGTGGACCCAGAATCGTACACCAATCATCGGACAACTTTGGCCCCTCGCCCTGAAAATACCTTGTGCGTCATACAAAAATGACTCGTATCCCAGCTGTACCACTAGTTGCTATCATTTCCTCTCTTCTAAGACTTAATTGGTACCATCAAATTCTTCCATTATACATCACAGAACTGAAGTCCTTTACTAGGAATTCAACTGTAAATATTTACCAAATGTATTTTAAGTTTTAAATTCCAAAACTGAATTAAATTCTAATTCTAACCCTGGTTATACAGGCTGCGCCTATGAGAATGGATTTGTATGTAGCAGAGAGATCGATGCACAAGCATTGACATGACGGGGACAGTTGCAGGGCTTCCTGCAGCCATATCTAGTATCAGGGAATCTCGAGGAGCTGATTTGTTTGCTGGTCCCTTATGTCTTCTTCTTCTGCCATGGCTTATACTGTTTAGAAGAGAATGTTTGCTCTAGAGTTTGTTTGATGCCCAATGGTTGGGGAGTTCACTTTCTTCATCAGCAGACGCCTGGACTGTGGTCATCCACGGAAAAGAGGTTTCACATCAACAGGCTTGAGTTCACAGCTGTCTTAACTAGCCATTTAGCACTGGGGAAGGGACTTCGAGACTCCTCTCTGCTGATCCAGTTTGACAACACCTAGTTATCTAGCACATCAACCATCTGGGTATATTCCCAGAGTCAGAAACATCATCACAGATGCTCTGTCTCAGTTTGACTGGCAATCTCCCATGGAATGGCATTTGAACCCACAGACCTTTTGCGAATCAAGGCCCATGTAGACATATTCACAACGCTGTTTGATCCTCAGATCCCGCAGATTACTCACTGATACCTCTGTCTCGGTTTGACTGGCCATCTCCCATGGAATGGCATTTGAACCCACAGACCTTTTGCGAATCAAGGCCCATGTAGACATATTCACAACGCTGTTTGATCCTCAGATCCCGCAGATTACTCACTGATACCTGATCAGCTTGCTTGGGACCTTGACTCTCTGACGATCTCATGGGAGGGTCTCAGTGCCTATGCCTTCCCCCCTCCAGCTCCACTACCCAAGATAATCCAAAAACTGCGGTCAACCAAGCAGATTCAACTGCATTTGGTCGTGCCTTAATGCCCAGCCAGAAGTTGGTTTGTACATCTTGTGTTTTCTGTAATTTGAATTATCATTGACTAACTGATAGTTATCATTTGGTCACAATGTTTAGAGTTTTGTGTGACTATTCATATCATATGTGTTCAGTGGCAATAGTATTTTTATCGTCAGACCTTCTTGATAGCACTCCTGTTGCCTGCCCTTGACCATCTATTGTTTACATCCTGTTCGAGAAAGTTGTAAGTGAATAATGATGTGATCACTGTGTGCTTGAATGTTCCTGATACAGTGTTTGTGTTTATAAAGGCTGGTTGTTGTGTTGATGGACACACACATGGACTTACACTCAGAATTACTGCAGTTGTGTGCCTCTACCTATCATTCACTGTTTGTCAACAGCATCATATTCAAGGTGGACACTCCGTGCCTGATTGCTCAGTGTGGAAACAAGCTTTAGTTAATATACCTGATGTCACTGTAAGATGCTAAGATTCTGGTGAGTTAATATTTGATATTTGTGACCCACTACCGAAGACTTGTGACTCAAATGCATTGTACTAGAAATCTGTATTGTGACTCATCGTAGCTTGCTCAATACAGTGTTGAATTTTATAGACTTGTCTGTGTTATATTTTGCTGGTTCAAAGTTGATTCTTAAAGCTTTTGTCACAGCAGTTATTTAGCAGTCTGGCAGTTTACTAACCCAGTTCCATTTCCAGATCAAAAAGACTTGTGAAAACGCCTTTACATGGATTGGTGCCATGGAGGTCATCGCACCCTGTCTCTGCACATTTGGTGTATTGGCTGAAGTCCTTAATAGCAAGGGTTGTCTTGTAGAGTGGCTATGACCATTACTTCTGCTCACCTGAACTCCACCTGCTTGCTTTTTGACGATAAGTGGAAGTGTTTTTAGGGATATTGTATATCCAGTGACATTTTATCTCCAAGTTCTACCTCACCCCAGGTTGTTGCTGTCAGCTCGGTATTGGCCACCACCACAGGCTGTAAGGTCTCTACAGTTCCTCAGCTACAGTAGTTGCTCAGGTCGTTCAAGTTGGCTGATCAGTCTAAGAAATTTAATCTCCTGTATCAAATTTGTTGGTGGTGCGGCAATTTTGCTCTCAAGGACAGTGATCCTCCAGAGCGAAAGGACTTTGAGCAGTTTTCTTTCAAAACATTTTTCCTTGTGGCTTTAGCTACAGCTGCAAGGATTTCTGAACTTCATACTTTGAATGTCAGTGGAGTCAAGTGCAAGAGGAAGAAATATGACAAAGTCTTCCTCAGTCTCTGCATGGACTTCATAGCAAAGAATCGGATACCTAATAATAACATTATTTTATTATTATATATTTTTGTCCTATAGCCATGGAATTAAGGTTGACTTTGACTCAACTGACAGATCTGTTTTCCAAAAATCAATACTACTAAAGCTGTTATTTGATAGATATTCAGTTGTTTGCAATGTTCGGAATTGGTTAAAATCTGGTAACTGATGACTAGTTCATTACAACTTTGTAATTATTACAGCTAGTTCAGCTTGACCCGATCGAGTGAATACTAATGCATTGCAGGATTATGTCACAACTGGTTGTGTTTGTTATTGTGAAAGAGTGCACCTTTGTCAGTGGATTGTTAACATATCAGAACAGCTGGCACGAGGCTTTTGTTTGACGTCTGTGTCGAGAAATGGTCAGCAGTGTCCTAACTTTCTGTAATTAAAGAGAAGCTACAGACGGTTTAATGTTGCCAATCTGTGCAAGCTTCACACAAAAGCGACATTTATTAGATTCTCTGCTCCCCTGTTTAATGAAGTTTACTCAATCTGCTCTCTGTCCTGTTTGAACCCCTGGTCACACATATGTAGAGTAGCTCAGGTCAATCTGAACAAGCTGTAGTGTCGTTTATCAACTTTTCCTTTTGATTGTGAGAAAACATGACTGACTGCATGGTTGTTTAGTCAATACAACCAATCTTCAGTTATATTGGCGCAGGGCATTCTCATACACTGATTACTTCAATGGTTGCTCACAGTGTGACGGCTGCTCAGGGTACTTTTGGTTCAGTGTTCTTTCAGAGTGCATGAAATTCGTTGTTAGCTTTGATTACTTCTGATTTCGTTTCAGCTTGCACTACTTACTACTACCTCTATGGACTCCGGTGTCTGAGGCTTTGACATCTCAATCTCCGAATTTTGATATTTTTGCAGTTGCGTTACGTCACCCGACTTCTGTTTCTCCAGCTCCGGCATCCACTTCGATTCAGAATTTGGAGAGTGTTGTTTTGCTATGCAGTCCCCCTCTTCACATGGAACACTGGCATCAGATATTAGCATCGATGACAAACCTCAGTTGATTTGGAATGCTGACAATCTTCTACAACAACAGAGTACTTTGCCTGTCTTGTTATCTAGTTTTGACATGAGGCCAGGTGATTTTTGCCTCTATTACCTTTCCACAACGTCCCTCCATTACTCTACTAGCAGCATCTCTATATGTGGCTTTTGATAACTTGAGGAAGGTCGATGATGACAGTGCATGGTTGGGGTCTAAACCCAGGGCCGATTCACCATTTCTGGTAGAAGATTGTGAACTCTTACACTTTTGATGCCATCAGGAAGGTTATGGCCCCTTTTAGAATGATTTTTACCGCATCTGAACTGTATCTATGGCTCTCACACATGCATCTTAGCATCAACAGGCATACATTCGGGCTACTATGATGTTGATGCAATTCCAGACCATTCTAGACCAGCTGGCACATTTTTTCTCCTAAATCACCCCAACGCATCATAGAGGTCCTCTCCATCTGTCCTCATGGGAGTATAGGTTCTATACTGACCTTTAAGATCTCTGTTTAATGGAGCGATTTGGGGAGTGGCGCTCAAGTTCGACAGGATGCTCACTAACAGGTTTTGGTGGAGTTGCTGAAATACCAACATTTACAGGTTGAAGGCTCTATGCATCAGTGACAACCTGCTCAGTATGTTCCATCCAACCCAGACCTTCGTTTGGGTTGTACGCCTTCCTATCGAGGATGAGGTAACAAGGGAAGCTCTGGATGCCAGTGTCAATCCTTCATTGCTTCAAGACCAGCTTCCACTTCTGACCAGTCCTCTCAGAAACCTGACAAGCAGTCACTTCAAGATAGTCGGGCACGACTTGGTTCTTCTACCCCCAGCTATGCCTATTCAGATATCTCCCGTAGGACTTGGGACCTATGCACCAAACTATACTAATTTGGGTGACCCACTGTCAGCAGTCTTCCTTTATCATTCTTTCCGGATCACTGAACGTATCCGGCTCAGCCGATGGCTGTTATATGGTCCAGGATAGACATGTTGCTTCAGAAACTTGCGATTGAATCCTTGGGCCCTGCTCCGGCCAAGCCGGGTTCCTACTCTCCAATCTTTTTGGTCCCAAAGAAAGACTCAGGCAAGTTGAGACTGCTCTTCAACATGAAGGTTTTCAACAAGAGTTTTTTGCAGCAGCCGCCTCATTTCCAGACCGTGTCTTTGGCCCTCTTCAGATCTATCATCAAGCCGTGGGATTACATTGTCAGCCTCGGTTTGCAGGATTCATACTTTCACATCCCGATCTACCCATCTCATCGCAAGTTCCTTTGGTTTGTCTGCAAGGGCACCCATTATTAGTGCCGTGTCCTCCCATTTGGAGTTTCAGCCACAGGTCACAAACCCATTTGTGAGTTTTTTCCATCGCAGGAGTAAAGTGTTCGATGCTTACATCAACGGCTGCATTCAGGCTTAGACCGATCGTGCTCTCCTTCGTCACATGGAGTTCATGATGTGGCTACTTTACCAGTTAGGTTGGCTGGTCATTTCTGCAAGATGCACTGTTTCTTTAGCATTGTCTCAACCAAGGACGCTTCATCAGTGGCAGGAATTCTTGTGTCTTCTATCGTCAGCTCAGGCATTGATGCTTCGTTGTCAATTTCAGCTTTATCCATTGCAATTGTTTCTAACTCCTCATATCAGATTGGGCAAACCGCTTGCACTGATCACTCTTCCCTTAGAGCCACATCCTTTTTTGGATGGACTAGTCGAACATTTGTGGAGGAATTTGTTTAGAACTGTTTACCCCGTCTCATCACCTGTACGTAGACAGGTAGGAGACTCACCTACTCCATCAGCAAGTGTCAGGGCCGTGGTCTCATGCAGATCATGCTTGTCATATCAACGTTCTGGAGCAAAGGGCAGTGATTCTTTCCACCATTCATTGGCAAAACCTTTTACGAGCAACTTTCCTCATGATCCAGTCAGACAACGCAGCAGTGGTGTGGCACATCAATCGGATGGATTCAACGATGTCACTTTAAGTTCTGGAAGAATGGACACAACAGTTCTTCAACCTGTGACTCTCTCAAGATAACTGTTCGAGCCAACTATATTCAAGGAGTGAAGAATGTCATTGCAGACTTACTGTTGCAGTTTAGCCATCCTTCCCCGGCGGGGTGGAAGCTGCATCTGGTGGAGTTCAGGACCTTTTGCCTTCCATTGATGAGTCAGACAGTGGATTTATTCGCCACCAGATTCAATCATCAGCTGCCTCAGTTTGTGTCTCCAGTTCAGGACTGTGTCGGCTTAGGGTCAAGACGGTCTAACCATTCCTTTTGAGGATCTCAATGTTTATGCGTTTCCACCAGTAACCCTTCTATGCATACTGCTCAAACTGCGCTTGACCCAGATGATGACGCTATTTTTGGTCGCTTCCTTCTGGCCGGCCAGAAGTTGGGTTGTAGATCTCCTGGAGCTAGCTTAACCCGATCCAGTTCCACTTCCCAGTCAGCAAAATTTACTGGTGCATCTGCTTTCCAAACAACTACCTTGGTCTCTGCTCATGGTTCAGATTCACGTCTAGCACATCTTCATCAGTCATTGACAGCTAAAAGATATTCTAAGCGTGCGGCTACTGCCATTACTATGACACATCACACCTCCACTAGGTCGCTATATGATGAAATGTGAAAGAATTTCGAAACGTACTGCAGGACGAAGAGTAATTACATCTCCTGTAACAGAATACCTTCCACATCTTTGAACCTCCAAGACACTTAAAGAATCTACGATATCTACTTACCTGGCTGCCCAAATTGCGTTGACTTCAGGTGTGAAGATATCCACTGTCCCTGAGCTCCAGACTACTATGGTCTTACAAGCTGGCCAACCAGTGCCGTAAATCTGACCTCTGGCTTGGGATCTTTGTGTTTCCACCACTGTCTACAATCTTGGATCCCGACGATATAGAAGATCTGTCTTTGTGCTTGGTTTGTGCATTTAGGATTGTGTGACTTCTGAGCATCACCACACAATACAGAGGAGACTTTTCATCCTGCTGTCTGCTGCCTCTACTTCGGAAGTCTTTCATACTACCTTGGCGTTTTGGATGAGATTTATGATCCTGTGTGCATATGGGTTTGTAAACCTTCCTCTACCATCGACCACGAAACCCCATGAGATTGACGCTTGCTTTTACTATCATGCTGTGCAGGAAATGTTCCCTCCAGACCATCTTCACATCACATTACCTTTGAGATCTTTTGGTAATGGATGTGGACGGTCTCCATCAGTTTGGTCCCTTGGTCCTGGGCCAGCAATTGTCATCAACCTGTGTTCACAGATTGAGCAATCTTCCTTCGTGTCGGTTTGCTCTGTAAAATAATTAAAGATATCTATGTTATCCATATGTTAGTCCTCTTTTCATATGGGCTTGATTATTCTCACCTAGGGCAATTACGTCAGTATAGTGTCTCTGCTGGAGGTAGTTTCGAAGCAGGGACTGGCCATATTACTGAGGTCACCTCATAAATCGTGGGGTAGCAGGGCTTACTAGCCAAACTGCTTCCTTTTCCTTGTCACAAGTTGTGGGTTAAAACCACTTCATTTCAGGAGTGCCTACTGCCTTGATTTTTTGCTGTGTAAGCCAAGGGGTTCTCCAATCACAAGTTTGGAGTAGCGTATCGGAGTTAGTGCTTCTCTTGACCTCCTTGTGTTATGTACTCACGTTTGCAGAGTTGTCAGGGTAATCTGTAGCCCTCCTGCCAACTGAGGGATAATGCATGATGTGAGATAGGATAAGTTTAAAGAAAGCTTCAAGACAAGAATGACAGGTACAGATCATCACATGATTATCTTAGCATGCTGCACGAGCATGGAGATGACTGACAGGTGCCGATGTCAGGGTAGGGGCAGAGGTCAACTTAACTCATAGCATGTTTCCACAAAGATAGGATAAGTATGTAAATAAACAATTTATAGTTAAAATATCCAATTTTATAATTGATGATTGGGGTCTAGTTTAATGTGGTCAGAGATGACTCCTCCACTTCATGTATCACTCCTGCTTGACAATGGTTCAGAATCTGTACTGGAACGTTGCGCTCACAAAATGAAAATGTAGTTATCCGCAAGATTTGTTCTATCATGCTTGTATTCATGATACTGCACAAGGAATGAAGTTTTCTCAGCAAATGGTTAAAGATGATTGCAATCCTTATCCCTACTCCTTTAAAATTGCTCAGTAACCTATATATACTGTAAATCATTAAATTTTTGCGAGCATGATATTTTTGCAAAAATTGCGAATGACTTGAGCTCGCAAAAATATCATGATGCAATTTGCTGGTAGAATGCAATGAATAATCAGCAAACAACCTGTCCTATCTTCGCTATAATACTCACCAGTTCATATAATTAACAATAGATCTAGACAGTACATATATTAAGCAATGACAACAACGCGAAGAATGACTAATTTCTAGCATTACCAGTGCTCACGTGTCACATGTCAAACAATGGATACCTGAAGAAAAGTCACTCAGTATGTCCGATAGTCCAGACAGGCGCCAACCACGCAACACGCATTTCTTAGAGACTGTCTGAAAGGCTGAGACCATCCAGCGTTCGTGGATAGGTTTCATGACACTTATCTGGAGATCAACAGCTTCTCTGACACTGACTAAACTGCTCCCTCAACAGTGCCAATTAATTTATTAGAGTCATTCCATTTAATTTAGTCCCTTTGAACTGTTTTAAGCTTATCTTGCCTATGCAGCAAGTGTTGTTTTTAGGAAAATATCACTGATACATGTGGAAGTACTCCACTGAATGGTGTTCAAGATTAGCGGCAAACTTTAATATGTGATTGGATTTACTTCAGATAAAACTTTCAGATGCAAGTAAGCTTTGAAATTGTCAAACTTAACTATCTTTTGAGAATTAGGCAAGTCGCAAAAATATTGTGACGTAAAAATTTCGTGATTTACAGTATTACAGTCAGATTGTGAAAACTGTCATTTCATGAAATGACAAAAAATCAGATTTGCGTCACTTTGTATCCAGTCATGTCATGAAATTTCATTTCATCTATATATGATGGACAGAGGTTTTTGAGGTGAGGCTGTTTTGGACACAGCAAGTGTCAAACAAGCAGATGCAAATGCTTCAAAGCCAAGCTGAAGTGCAACAGTCCCTGACAAATAGTTTTAACTGTTAGTGATGATAACTGATGTTGAAATTGTGATCCACTTTTGTAGATTGTATTAATTGAAATTTCATTAAATGACTGAAGTATATTGATTGTTGTTACACAAAATGATCAGAGTAAGTAAACTTAGTCTCAGTGTATTTCGTCACACTCCACCACTAAGTCTAACAAAACTTAGTAGAAGGGCACGTCAGGTAACCTTTGAACAACTTATAACCGTCCAATCAAACGCGAGATGGTTGAATACATTTAACCAATCAAACAACGGCCACTTATTAGGGTTGGAGGGACATTCAAAATATTCAGCTTACCGACACAGACTTACTCTCCACAAACAAAAATCTGTATATAACACAGTTATTTGAACAGCTGTATGTATGCTTTGGGGGTGCTGTTGACATGGTTACCATCAGCCAATATTTCAGCCAGATGACATCCTTGAATATTGCCCAAAACACTATTTTCAGGGACTGTTTACTCACCGTTTTCATTGTTGTAACGTGCGCCATGTGCATCACCCGGAAGCGAGCATATGCTAAATAGCATTCGGAATCGTTTGGGTACAAACCCTTTCGAGATAAAAAGTTTAAAAGGTATGTGTGAATGTCCACTTTCGCGATTTGGTAAGCTGTGCTCTGATTGGTCAATCTCAAAGGTTACCTGACGCAACCTCTCATAAGGTTTCGTTAGACTCGGTGGTGGAGTGTAACGAAAAGCACAAAGGATAAGCTAACTTAGACTGACAAAATGATGTGAAATGGGAGAACCTTGTAGTCATTTCATGACATGACTGATCTGACAACCTGACTGTAACTTATATAGACAAATAGATGCATATACTCTTCGATGTTAATGATTACATCTATCAAGTTTGTCAAGAGACTGGGGGAACTCCCCATCTTTTGACTCTTGTTTTAGTTTATGGTTTTGAGTGTTATTATTTACAGAAATATCAAGAACATTCCAAACTTTGTATATTCTTAAACTTTTTAATCAGTGAAGGTTCCGGGGTAGAATAGGCCTTCAGCAACCCATGCTTGCCATAAAAGGTGACTATGCTTGTCGTAAGAGGCGACTAACAGGATCGAGTGGTGAGGCTTGCTGACTTGGTTGACACATGTCATCGCTTCCCAATTGTGCAGATCGATGCTGATGTTGTTGCTCACTGGATTGTTTGGTCCAGATTTGATTATTTACAGACCACCGCCATATAGCTGGAATATTGCGGTGTAAAACTCAAATCACTCACTCACTCATGAACTCACTCACTTTTTTACAGAAAGAAGGATAAATCAGATAGAGCAATCAAAGAAGAAATTCGCTCAGTTATTAGGCAAATAACAGCATCGGTTACATTCCTCCCTCTACTGGAAAGTGCTTGTAAGTTGATTTACCTCCTGCTCTGTTTTCATGAAGCAATTCCTGAGTGATTGCAGAGTGTATGAAAAATGCACTACTTTTCCAGAAGTCTTGTAGCAAATATTGTGATGCACATTTCAGTGTATAGTAGGAGGTTGCATAAGCATGCCTTTTCAAGATGCTTTTCACAGTACTAGGATATTGTCATATAAATGATATCTACTTGTAATCTTCTTCATTGTATAATCTTCAGGGGTCTTTGAACATCATTACCCTCTATTACCTTTCGATATGGTTACAAAGTAGGGAAAGGAGCATTTGTAGTTGTATTCTTATTGATTTCCAGAAAATGTAACATTCTTATCTGCAGGTCTGATCATATTTTGTAACAGAATATGATGTTTTTCAAAAGACATTCAGCTCAGGCTAATTGTCCGTCCTTGCATATTGTCTACATACATTGTTCTTAAGTTTGATGCAGTTACAAAAACCATTGCTTCTATCTACAGGTGTGTTTGATATCCTGGTTTACACAGACAAGGACATGGATGTGCCAGAAGCATGGGGAGAATCAGGGCCTCATTTTGTGGTGAATTCTGAGGAAGTCCGACTAAGGTCTTTTTCTACATCTATACATAAAGTCGATGCTATGGTAGCATACAAGAAAACAGACTGATTCTGGTCCATTACTCCAGGAATGTTTTTCCTGTCACTATTTGCTGATGTAAACCCAACAACTGTGAAGGCTAGTTAAAGTGGAGGTACACTTGGAGGTAGCAGGGACATAGCACCTATCAAGATTGTTTCAGACATGTTCACCATTCATTTGACTGATGGGTCATGTAACAGACTGGCCTCTGTCTCCAACAACAAACATTGCAGCCTACAGACTAGCATGGGAGATAGGTTAGTGGACTGAAGCAGTACTCGTATTCTCTTCCAGTACGAATGACAAAGAATAAATGAAGTCATAAATGACTTCATGCTACATTGTCCACGTAATACAGTCACCATTGAACAAAATGTCATGCTGTCCATGACTTCTAAGGTCTTGCAGATTTGCTGTGCACATTTGCATCCCTTCTTTTTGCCAGGAATTGCTGAAGTTCCACCATTATTCCACCAGAGTTCACCCAGTTGTGACCATGAACCAGACCCACTGTATCAACATTATACAACAATGTGGTATTGCCCTGGGTTCAGGCTATTTCCTTCTCACATTATGCACCTGTCATAACAGAATTCTGTTCAACTTGACATTAATTTCAGCACCACTTACTTTACCAGGTTTGTCTATTCAGGACATTCCTGTCATCTGTTTTTATTGGTCTTATAGTGGTGATGCCAGGACACTTTATCTACATTTGCTCTCTATATATGCAGGAGAGCCAATGTCTGTTCAAACAAATATCATAATCGTGATGTTATTTGCACTTCAGTGCATGTACATCAAAGCTTAAAGAAAATTTAAATTTAAAATTTTAGCATCACAGGGATAATTCAGTTTGATTAGTGTGGTTCCATTACCAGTCTCTTAAGTACACGCCTTGCAGAGACGACCCGAGGAAGACAAAGGCAGGGATGAAAGAAGTAAGATGCTGATTTGTTTTGTAAATCATACTTGTGGCAGAAGTGTATTCACTTTTGTAATACAGCTTGGCCATCAAAAAGACACATTTGACAGATCTGTTGTATAAAATAAAATGTGTATTAAATAATTTAGTTTGATTTGTACATTTTGTTTCTTTCACACAAGAACATAAGTTGTTTATGAAAAATGGTTTACTCTGCTCCTATGTTGTCTGTATTTGTATTTAATTCAGGGTTTAATGCGACACACAAATGTGGGTCCAGTACATGCTAATGTAGAGAATGAACACAGAAAACCTGAAAGACCACATCAGGAGAGACGCGCAAAACTACTAAGAATGTAACTGCATAGCCTTAAGAGTACATATCTGTGTCTGTTATTTCAAGCATCAGACATGACTGGTGTCGTCATGACCAGTGATTCATTGCAGGCACTGAAGTAATTATCTGAAATTACAGTACACTACACCTTTTCAATACTTTACAGGACCCTCATATTACCAGCAAAGATTCGTAAAATGTATTGATGGGGATCCATTTTTTTTTCTTGATTTAGTGCACGATATTCCCAATGGGGACAGATTTTCTCAGAAACTGTTATAGATAGGGAGACCACATTTGGTATGTATTTTCAGGACATGAAATCCTTGATGAAGTTGGAAAATGGAGACAGTGTTATGATTCTGTACAGAGTTATGGCCCTCACCATGCATTTCTTCACTAACGGCATGTTGTCCCCCATGGGTAGAGTATTATTCTCTTCATATATATTGCAGTTTGTTGGAAGATTCACTAGTGGTCAAAATAATAACAGAAAACTGGTGAGGATATTGATAACCATATCTTCTCAATTAAAATAAATCGCTGATTATCGGAAACCACACGTGCCAGTATGAATGTCACATTTAGAATTCTAATGTATGTTTAGGTTGCAATATGCAGATTTGACTGACTACTCAAGACATCTGGGGCACACTGGACATAGGCCAGGTTAGTGAACTTAGTTGCTTTGTAGGCCAGGTTAGTGAACTTAGTTGCATTGTTGTATAAGTTGAAGTCAAATCTCGGCATGTGTTCTGGAAAATATGTTAAAGGTACTAAGCATCGACAGGTGGTGTGAATCATGACATTGGTAACCAAGGTTACAATGGAACAAACTAGGCTGTCTTAGTGACGTCTTTTCAGTGTGATGAAATGCAAAAATGGTCATGTTTTTAGTCTGATGAAATGCTGTTGGCTCCCTTGAAACTTAAGTGAAGAATCATATTACAATACATGTGTGTTTTTGACTTTGGATGCATTCTGGATTGAGAGTAGGGCAGTGTTGGTGATTAGCTGTATCTGCAGTTCCTGCTGTCTGCTGCTTGTCCTGCCTGCCTACAACCACCAGAGTAACTGCTGTGTATATAAACCACCAGTAGGACCTAACACGAGTGAACTCACATTCATTCAAATAAACATACAGACTTCCAAATCAATCTCAAGATCAGTCATCGGGGCAAAATTCTTAAAATAAAAAATGAAACAAACCAAAGTCAAATCAAAAACTGAATAATCGCAAGGATATCAAAGCGTTTCAGAAAGGGGTCAACAAAAGAGTTCCAACTTTTTGATATGTTCGGATCCATGGAAAGAATGGGTGTTGCTGGAAACATCCAGCCAAAAGAAAAAAAAAAAGGATGTCGCCCTCTAACAGAGGTGCTCTTTGAAGTCCTGATAAATACAGTACACCCAATTGCACCTCAAAAGTTGTGAAAGATAAGCTCAGTGCTTTTGGTGGCTATGTGGCGCTGGCTAAGACGTTCTGTCGTTTGTACGCTGCAATTGGAGTCATTAGCAATGACTCGAGCAGGTTGACCAGTCTAGTTTGAGGAATGGGCTGTTGTTGATCTCATGTTAACCTAGCCATGTTCAGAAAACAGGTGAACGTATGCCTTTCAAGCTGACAATGTTGGCCTGAATGCATGCATGGTGTATGTGCATCTCGATTCCTTGTAGATCTTAACCGCATTTGGCTGTGGAGATCATGGAGGCCATCACATTTCAATATGGTTTTTGATGAGGGTTATATTTTGATTTGTGAATGGGTGAGCGAGTGAGTTTAGTTTTACGCCGCCTTTCAGCAATATTCCAGCAATATCACGGCGGGGAACACCAGAAAATGGGCTTCACGCATTGTACCCATGTGGGGAATCGAACCCGGGTCTTCGGCGTGACTAGCGAACGCTTTATCCATTAGGCTACCCCACCGCCCCTATTTTTATATTGCCAGCTTCGAGTGGTCTGACTGGTTGCATCACTTGTAGTGAGAGAATCACGGTCATGATGGTGTGAAATGTAGTGGAATGGATTGACTTTTCTATCATAAAGGAAAAGTATTTCAGTGTCAACACAGTAAAGGATCTTTTAATGTCACTTATTTACATATTTCATTTTCTTTATAAAAGAAATAGAGTTGTTAGATAAATACTCATTCTGATTACGTTTGTGTGACTGGTAATTTAAATTAACAACTGATATTGTTAGTGGCAGTGTCGTCATGGGTTAAAGTTAGATTATTGTCCTCAGAGAGGGTACGAAATACTTAAACACTTAAGGTAAATTTAAACATACTTCTACGTGTGATAATCCAGTTGTTTTATTGTCCTTCGTTGACATGTAACTCGACTTGGTTACGATAAAAAACAACACAACTGGTAGGGAGCACAAATGGTGCCCACGGGGACGCCTACTTGGTGAAATGTTTTCCCCCAAACTTTTCACGAAATATGACGTCAAAGAAAACAATTGTACATGTGCATGTCCGAGTTTGCGACACGCATGTCTTTTGAAATGACATGGGCGTTGTTATGTTTTTCATATACAAGTATGTAATAAATTAACACTAGGCAGGAGAAAAATATCCAGTCACGTAAATGTGTTTTAAATGTCAGTGACAGGAAATGCTCGGTCTACGTAAAGCTCGACGGTCTCTGATAGAAAGTACATACAGTCAAAGTGTGCATTGCCATGATGCATTGTGGTTGAGCGAATGATAGTGACCTATACTAATTTGATGGAACGTAGAATAGGCCTTTAGCAACCCATGAGTGGCGTCTGTCGGGGCGGGTGGTTGGGCTCGATGACACGTATCCCTTGAAAGTAAAATTTCAAAATTCCCAATTATCAGTAAAGCGAAAACAAATGCGAAAAGTGCCGCGCAAGCGAATTGCCCTGAAAACATGTGACTACCGCACTTAGATAAGTACTCGATCTCAAATTGCAAATACACCGATGAGAGTCGGTCATACTCACGCACGCACACGGCTTAATGAAGCAGTTAATCCAGCTACAGGGGGATGGGTGAGTACAGCTAACAGAACAACCAGGGGAGAGGCTAAAGGTACTGATTAATGGCTTGTAACACCAGAAAGCTAGACGGACGGGGGACTAGGGGAAGGTATCCTCCCAAAACCTCCCAATATGCAGACCCGTTAAACCAACACTTGCTATGGTTTGGTGCATGCGCGATTAGTAGACTGGACCCTTCGTTAAGAAAAGATGGTATCACATAGGTAACGAGATTTGACAACGTAGCAAGTTATCCTTTATTTCACCAATATCTGTTTAATCAACAATATTTAACAGGTGTATGAAAATATTCATCTAGGCCACCTAATAAGAATAATTTTTTACCAGGAAGAGATCATGCATATTTTAAAGATTTAATAAAACCTGTATCCGGTGATGACTGACCAGGACTGGGAAGCTATATTGGAAACGTTATTACCGGACGCAGTAATGAACATCATACCCATTGTGTAAGTGGGGAACTGCCTTGTGGTATAAAAATTGCAGAAATTGTATCTGCAACAGACGATGCTAAACTGGTCACCTGGAGCCGACGGTATTCCAACAGAATTTTAAAAGAAAATTACGAAGATATGATTGCACCCTATCATGCTTTATTGTTGTTACAAATAGTGTGTTAAGGCCGTTTCCCAGCTGCATGGACTAATGCTGTTATAATACCCATATATAAAAAGGGAAGTAATAATGAAAACTACAACTAATGGGGTATATGGTTTTTAAACACGTTCTGTAAATTGTTTACATCTTTCATAAACAAGACTATTGATGCCATTTTCGAATTGTCGAAATGAAGATGTAACTGGCAGTTGGTGAATACCCATGTGTGCGTGCGTGCGTGCGTGTGTGCGTGCGTTAAAATAACATTGAACATTTGACAACATATTCATTCTTCAATCCATTGTTTAAAAGGCAAATAGCCCGAAGAAAAGGCAGATTCCATTGTGCTTTCGTGGATTTCAATATGGTTAACCTAAATAAATAATTTTATCTTCTTCTGGTATCCATTATTTTGAGTGTTTCACTGGTGTTGGAGAAGGGTGTCCATAGGCCCTTGTTGTTCTTGATATTTATGAAAATGTGGACCAGGTCATTCATTAATAAAGGGTGACTAGCATGGCCCAAGTAATTAGTGTGCATTTTTATCTGCAGTTTGGGAGGTCTGCGTTATGGGAGAACCTACGTGAATGATGCCGATTGCAATGCGCATATTGTAATGCATTTCTTCAGATTATATATTCTGAAAAAAAAGAAGATATAATCTGACAAAATGTATAACAAAATGTGCAATGCAATCAACTTATACCATATCTGCGGCCCAACACAGCCAGCAGCTCATTATAGAATTCAGGACGAAATGCAGATTGATAGGTCACTCAGTTTTTCTTAGCAAATTCAAACTTTAAGATTATAATATCTTTTGATTTTGTGATATTGATCCTAGGATGCTCATGTGGTGGAGCGGCTTGGTAACAAATTTTTGCCAAATTGATACTTGATGGCAGGAGACATATTTTGCACACAGGTTGCCTATAATATTCTAAACATAAACTGATCAGGAGGCAGACCACATTTACACCGGTTATGACTTCAGTGACTAATGAAATTGCTAAACTTCAAACTTCAACATATGTCATATTTGGGATTTCACTTTCTTAGTAAAGTACAAACTTCAAACTTCAAACTTCAAATTAAGGTTAATTACTTTGCGAAATGTTTTGAGTCATCATATACTGAAGTTATGACCAGTAATATGTGCATTGTGTCAGATAGAGGATGACAGCAAATTACTTGATCCATCCAACAGGTGCTGGTTTCAGGAAACAAGAAACTAATTTGACCAAACCTTTGAGCTGCATTCAAACTGTCAAGATTAGATGAAGGGGATGAAATCCAGAATACGTTGGAAGAAAATCAAGCTAAATGGCGCAAGCACTGTTTTGACAAGTGTGGGGATAGAGCAGTTGTAAGAGCTATGAAAAGGGCACAAAAATTAGATGCAAATGAACATCTACCAACAACACCTGTGAAAAAGAAACTGAGAATATGTCTAAGTAATTCTGAAAAGGAAAATGAATTATCCACTGACACAATCCACAGTTCTAAAGAATATGCGAGTTTCTTTTGTGACTTACCAACAGATAGAAATGACCCTGTGGCCCTAACTATGACATTTGATTCTAACATTCGTTTCATAGCTCATGAACTTCAAGACATAAAGCTGATAGGCAGATTATCTACAGGTGATGTAATTGCACTTGATGTGTATCACAAACATTGCTACACAGATTTGCATACAAAATACAGATCATCCCTGAGAGCCAAAAACAAACAAGAATGAAATCGGACCATATTCAGCAGCTTTTGCAGAATTAATTTCATATGTTGAAGGAAACACAGATATGAGGCAAATTCAGATTTGAAGTTGGTAGACATTGTGTAATTGTTTACAAGTAGACTTCAGCAACTTGGTGACAACAGAACTGTTAACACCCCCAGACTGAAGGAAGCTTTGCTTGCTGAAATAGCTGGCTTAGAAGCACTAATATCAGAAAAGGGTATTCTCATATCATTTAACATTGGTGATACCTTGTTATGCTGTAACTATCATGCGGGCAGCTAAAATTATTAGAAGAGACATTTTCATAAATCAGTCAGAGTCAAATAAATCAGAAATCGAATCAGTCTCACCAGGAACCATTGACACTACCGACTCTCATACAAATGATACTTGGTGGTACTTGCGTCACAAGTGAAAATGGTTATACAACAGGTATATCAGAAGCCGCATCTTCCATTCCCCAACTACTGATATTCAACTGCCTGCGAAGAGAGAGAAAGGAGAAGATGTTTCATTTCACACGTCATCATAATTCAGACAGAGAAACTGCATTGCCATTATACGTATGACTTCTCATTCGCACTAGAACTCGGAATCGTGATTTGGTGGATATTCTCTTGGAAAGAGGACTGTGTGTCTCCTATGATAGAGTTCTACACGTGTCAACGAACCTTGCCAACTGGATGATTGCAGGATATGGGCAGGAAGGTGTTGTTTGCTCATCTCAGCTTAAAGCCCATGTTTTTACAACTGGCAATTTTGACAACATAGATCACAACCTAACTTGCTTAAGAGGCATATTTTAGAAGTTGGAAGTAAATAGGATAACTGTATATGGATGACAACTTCTTTAATTCTGGAACACGACGTTTCGATACAGGTTCTTATATCGTTTTCAAAGTGTAAATGATACAGGGAGAGAACAGGCGATGTATATAATACATAAACTAATTAACAAGTGATGATAAAGACAACGGGTAAAAGGATAACATGGAAGCCAGTAGTGCACAGAGCCTAGTATGAATACAAGTTAACAAAGTGATGATAACTAAGTAAGCCAGTGAGGTACACAGAGTGGGTTGTTTGTACAGTAGGCTAGAGTGGTTTGATGAGCTCATCGTAAGCTGTGGGGATGGGGTAACGTTGGTCTCTGTTAATCAGGGATCGGTATCTTTTGATGTTGATTGCTTCAGTTATTTTCCTTTTGGTAAAGTCTGATTGGTTCTTTGAGAGGATGGTGTAGTCAGTCCAGTTGATTTGGTGATCGGGATGGGCCGCTATGTGGTCTGACACTGCTGATTTCTGGTCCGATTTGATGGTAGATTTCTGATGTTCCTCGATGCTGGTGTCGACAGGCCTGGATGTTTCTCCTATGTTTGAGTGCCCACAATTGCAGTAAATTTTGTAGATTACATCCTTGGGGTTGGGTTTTATGGCTTGTGGGTGTTTTCTTCCATTGGCCTGTAGGAGGGTGTTGATGGTGACAGAGGTGGTGAAGGTGGTGTCTATTCCTGCTTGTTGCTTAAGAAGCCTGCTGATCTGGTGGGAGGGCTTGCCGATGTATGGGATGGAAATCTTTATTGGAGCCGATTCAGGTCGAGAGGGTTTGGTAGTAGGTGGTGATAAAGTCGCTGCTATTTTCCTGTTCACTGGCTGGGGTGGGTAATCATTAAGGTTGACAAAAACATCTCTCAGGTGGTTGATCTCCTCATGCAGTTTTATAGAACTTACGTTCTTAGCTCTTCTTGTAAGTGTGGAGATAATACCTGACTTCACTCGTGGAGGGTGGTTGGACTGATAGTGGACATACTGGTTGGTGTGGGTTGGTTTCCGGTATACTGTTGTCTGAAGCTGGTTAGAATGGTTGCGGGATACAAGGATGTCTAGGAATGGGATCTGGTTGTTGGTTTCTGCCTCCATGGTGAATTTGACTGTGGGATGTTGCTTGTTGAGGTGGTTAAGCAGCTCTAGGGGGTCGTTGTCAGGTTTCAGGACGACAAAAGTGTCATCCACCTTCCGATACCAGCACATAGGTTGGAAAGGTGATGTGAGGAGGGCTTTCTCTTCAAGGTCTGACATGTATATCTCTGTAAGGATAGGTGACAGTGGGGAACCCATGGGCAGTCCATGTATCTGTTCATATATATCGTCTCCCCATGTGAAGTATGTTGAGTTGATGCAGGCTGATACGAGATCTATGATAGTGTCTGTTGAGAGGCTTGTGTCAAGTGGCTGTTCAAGTTGGCTGAGTCGTTCTCGTAGGGCTGTAAGGGCTTCTTCACGTGGAACGTTGGTAAACAGATCAACGACATCATAGCTGACAATGGGACCAGTATTTGATAGTTCACGCAGCTTTGAGCAAAAATCAGTAGAGTCTGTGATGAAGGATTTGGCTGTCTTACCCAGGGGTGATAGAACATGACTAAGGTGCTGAGCAGTACTGTAAAAAACTGTATCACGAGAACACACAAGGATGCGGGTTTTGACAGGGTTTTTATGGATCTTGACCGTTGCCCTGGCATAGATCGGCCCCACTTCCACTCCATGGTTGACAGTATGCTTCAGGACACATCTACTTACAGGAAGCTCCAGAAGGACCCCACCGCAAAACTGAACCGCCAACATAAGGCCCACGTCAAGGCCCACGTCAAGACCCTATGCGACAAGTATGAACTTTCAACAGGCTTATATCGTAAACTGTCAGTGTCCCATCCCCAGGCCCCTATCCACAACCTAACATAAACTTTTGCCAAGTCAGCTTTTCATGGCTTGTTTCTCACAAATCATATCACTCATGATTGGATAGAGAGTTTCAGCATCTACCAGAAGTCGACATGAAATGATGGAAGATTGCACCACTGCCTATGTCATACACTAATATAGCACCAGTCACCTTTCCAAGCAACGAACCATTACCATCCAAACCTCGTGGAGCAACACTGTTAACTACAACAGTTGATTTGGAACAGAAACAGTGGCTGGAAAAATTTTCTTTGCTGCTGAACAGTGGACAAATTCACACGAAAGTCAAAATTTCCTGGTCAGCTTACTTTGCAGACAAGATGCCATCACCCCAACGTCCACCAGCTGTCACTGGTATGCTGCCTTTATTCAGAGACACTGCTTATTCTCCAACTATGGTACTGCACGTCATGAATGTAATCAAGAGTGCAATTCAGTATTTGAATCATGAGTAAATACCTGTGTTTACTGTTGATCAACCACTTTTTGCATAAGCAAAGAAGATTCAGTGGACATGGCCAGAGGTATATGGAGGAGACAAGTTTGTAGTTTTGATGGGCGGACTCCACATAGAGATGGTATTTCTGGAATTTGTAGGAGATTGGTTATGAGGAAGTGAGTGGACATCAGTTCTCGCCCGCGCCAGTGTGACAACGGAAGGAAGGGCCTCTGCACTTGAAAAGGGGTCACATGTATCCAGATGCCAGTGGGCTCATCAAGTTACAGTAGCTGCATTGTGGCATTTGCCACAGAAAGCCTTCTCTGACTTCCTTGCTGAAACTGAAGACACTCTCTCATTTAGTGATTGGTGTAAGGAACGGAAGAACATATCTCCACGGTTTTGCTTCAGGGGCACTGCTATAAAAGCTTGGAATTCTCTTCCTCAAAGTGAGGGAAATTGCAAGACGTACCCCGAATCCCTATCAGATATGATTCCATGGATGTTTGCTCTTGACCATGTTCTTTATGCAAGATGGATGGCAGTACACCTTTGTGATCTTCTCCAACTGGAACGCACTGCGCCTTCCATTCAGTGGGAGTTTGAGAAAGGACATTTTGTAACCCAGAAGGCTCAATGCACGTTCAGTACGCTTCCTTGCGATCGGATTCATGAACAACTTAATGCTGTGATGAAAGAAGATGGTGGTGTGATTGGAATAACAGAAAACGAGGCAGCATTGACAAGGTGGATGGTAAGTGGTCCAAACATCACACATTTGTTAAAGAAGTATCAGACCAGCTGCAGAACACAGAAGCCAAGTACAGAGTGCCATCACGAGCAAACACTAAACACCCGGAGACAATTTGCAAGGAATGTCCTAGATGTTGTTACAGCCATTTCAGATCAAGGCAACCCATTCTCAGATGACACAAATGAAATTCTGACACTGGATACAAGGGCGATCACGAGTGAGGGTGTTGCTGACAATGTACGCAAAACAGAAACTGCTGGAAGGAAGCATTATCTAGAATTTGTAGATCAACGCCTGACAGATCCTTCCTCAAAGTTTTATGATAACATCTCTAAGAACACCTTACTTGGCAGCGGCATTAGGAAGTCTGCTTCTTAGAAAAACAGAACAAAAGTGTCAAACATGAGGAAAGATGTACAGCTTTTCTCCAGATTGTAGTTTTTTGTCAGAACATGGATCATGATATAGAAACATTCTTTCAGCATGAGAATCATGTCTGGCCATCTTCACTTGCAGAAAACAATATAATGAGACTAACACAAAGCAAAGCTGAAATTCTCAAATCCTCAGAGCCTTCAGCCACAACTCATTTTTTTTAACCACCTGATGTACAAGTCAAGATACTTGATGGTGCTGCTATAGTTCAAACTCCTGTGAGAATCAAATAGGAAAGAAACATTGTACTTCAAACATTTGAAGATTTTTCCAAGAAGGTCTTCATTCCACATGTACTGTATTGACTGAGTACTGTTGTAAGATTGGACATCGGACGGGATCGTTATCGTTATACATTCCTTCTCACCTGATTGCTCAAAACATGGACTCAGTATATCCAAGGATCTTCTCTTCTCCCATCTTCTTCTCTACAGGCTGTGACACAGTCTCCACCTTCTGTGGGTTTGGGAAGACTACAGCATGGAATGTCTGGATGTCACTGAAAGATGTCATCACATGTTTGTACTCATCTGTCAATGGCACCATCACAGATTGGTGAAGCAGAATCGACTCAACTGGAACGATTTATTATGGCCATGTACAAACACAATTTGCCCATACTCAGTGTGAATGAGGCACACATTTTCACCCAAGATGATAGGATAGGAATATTGAAATTAGCCCACCAACTCAGGACGCGCTAATCCAGGATGCCGAAAGAGCAGCCTATCAGAGTCGACATGTATGTGGACAAACTCTCGACAAATACCCAAATTCCCTTGACCGTCTAAATGGGGATGGACTCGGGGAGAGACACCGTGGGTTCCAAAATGGACTACATTGCCTGAAGCAGCAAACGTATGCAGAGAACCGATCAAGTGTGGATGTAAGGCCTACTGCAGTACCGAAGCGGCACTTCAGTGCACACACTTGTGTCCCTGTTCTGGACAAAGTGTACAGTAAATTGAGCAGTCATGGTGAGTAAAATCCTTGGAGTACTGCCTAACTGTGCTTATTTATGATCTTAAAATTAGGATTATCCTTTTAAATCACATAATCAGTCTGAATTTAACACCTAGGGTCTTTAATGTCATCGTACAAAATAGCAATATGCAAAACACACATTTTTCGCATTTTTGCACCAAAAAGTAGGATGCATTTTCCAAAACTGTTGCCTCCTGCTTGTTTTATGATTATGGGCTATGTCTGTGCCAAATTTCAGCTTTCCTGCAAGAAGTGAACATAAATTTCACCAAGCAGCTCAATTATTTTGAAAAGAAGACAAACATTCGTTACCAGTCATAGTGGTTCCCATATCATAGCTATAGTGGTTCCCATATTATAACAATGGGAATAAAATTACAAATTACTTCTTATTTGTGAATACTTCATACACAAGAAGAAATAGTGTAATGCCTTGTCGCTGAATATCGGCAGGGGCAGTCTGTTATTCATGTCGGCTTTAAGGTGACTGCAGCCGATGCTGAGGCGGCAGTGTTGGATTTGATAAACGAATTTCAGAAATTTAAGAGAAAATGTATGTTATTGTCAGGTTTAAGTATCAAGGTATCAAATTCAGAGTCTGTTAATAGCCCGTTGCCATTATTAGGAAGAGAACTCCCAAGATTAGTGTTACAAGCTGTCAGCAGCAGTTACACGGTAAACAATTGTTCCTCAAGGCATAGGATCCTGGCCCCGATTTCACGAAACAAACTTAAATCTACGTTTTGACTTAAGTTTGAGTTATTACTCAAATTTTAGTAAACACATGTAAATTATGTATGTGGAAGTTGAATGCATTATTGAAATATACATCTGTGCAAAAGTTAAGTACCACCAAATTCAAAAGGAAATTTGAAATATGAAAAAAGGTCATGAATACAACCAGTGCGATCTCTAGCAAGTACCAACTTTAATAATGCTGGTTCAAAATCATTACAATGCGAGAATTTCATGATAACTAACGCCAGGCAATCTTTCGCAAAAACGCAACATTTTGCACGCAAGCCACGGGAAAAATGAATTTCACTCTGAATTTGTGCACACGTTGCTTTTAAAAGCATGTGAATCCGAATAAAATTTCACTTTTTCACTGACACTTGTGAAACGCCGACACGATGCCGCGACTTACAGCCCCTGAACGGGAACGTGCCATAGGCATGCTTCCAAATGGCGCCAGCACCAGGGAAATTGCCTGACGACTACACTGCGCACACACAACGATCGCAAGACTCCGTCAAAGGTTTCTGCAAACGGGGAGCACTCGGGACCGTCCTCGACCGGGTCAACAACGTGTGACACCGCACGTCAGGACCGTCAGATCGTACGGGATCATGTCCGAGACCAAACACTACCAGCGACAAGAACGGCTGCTCAAGTCCATGGAGGATGTGGATTCGTTCACCGCAACCCCGTACGGAACCGTCTGCGAGCTGCAGGGCTGCGTGCACGACGTCCTTATTTCGGCCCCATATTGACGGATCGTCACCGAAACCAGCGTCTACAGTGGGCAAACAGACAGCAGAATTGGCGACTACGACAATGGCACGGTGTCATCTTTTCTGACGAATAACGATTTCCCTTAAGGAACGCAGATGACCGTATACGTGTTTGGCGGAGACGTGGTGAACGTTATAACGGCGATTGTGTCGTTCAGATGGACCGTTGGGGTGGTGGAAGCCTTATGGTGTGGGGTGGATTAAGCTACCGTCACAGAACCCCTCTCCATATCTGCAGAGGAAGGGTCAACGCCGTCTACTACCGGGACCAGGTGCTGCAGAACCATGTCGTGACGTTCTTCAACCAACACCACGATGTCCACACGACAGGACAACGCTAGGGCACGCACTGCAAGGGTGTCCATGAGTACCTTGCACAGCAGAACATTCCCGTACTTCAGTGGTCAGCTCTGTCACCCGACCGCTCCCCTATCGAGCACTTATGGGATGAAATTGGACGACGTCTTTCACGTCGACGCCAGATGGACAACATCCGAGAACTTGAGGTTGCCCTTGTTCAGGAGTGGAATGCTATCCCTCAGAACACTATCCAGAGACTGATCAACTCCATGCGACGACAATGCACCGTATGTGTCAAAGCAAATAGCTGTCACACCCGTTATTGACTTTCCTGTTTGACCCCAGTTAAGCCTCTCTCTCGCATTAACATTATCGTGAATGAAATTTAGTGATGTTTACATGTCTTCTTAAATCATTCATTATCTCAAATGCATATCATAAGGATATACTTTACATGTCAATCCGTGGAGTTATTCCAGATTTCGTGAGTGGTGCGTTTTCATATGGACTGAGTATATAATTCCGTTAAAATCATTTTTCCACAGCAAGATACTTTGAGAGCAGTGTTAATAATGGGTGAGAGAGTTAGAATTTAACGTCACATCGGCAATATTGCAGCCATAACGTGACGAGAGTGTTAATAATAGCCTTATTATTTAAAAGCTATGCAATAAAGATGTCTTGTATTGCGAAAATGATACTTTAGAGGTCTGTGACGTAACCCTGGAACCCTACCTTGCCTGTCAGCGTCAAAATTACCGCACCGACGGTAACCTAGTCAGATCTTTTTATATGTGACTTAAGGACATGACGTCATGTCAAGATGGCGACTGTAAACATGATTGACGTTACTTGTGCTGGAATTTACCGTTATACGTGGTATTGTGGCTCACCAGCAGAGTGCACAAAGATATGTCACCTTAATGAAATGCGTCATAAGACCGGTGTCTTGACTGGAATCACTTTGCTGGCTGAAAGCTTGATTATATCTGTATTTGAAGCAAGATCAAACATGAATAAGATCCAGGAATTTTCAATGGGAAATTAATTGGACATCAGTTCTCGCCAGCGCCAGTGTGACAACGGAAGGAAGGGCCTCTGCACTTGAAAAGGGGTCACATGTATCCAGATGCCAGTGGGCTCATCAAGTTACAGTAGCTGCACTGTGGCATTTGCCACAGACAGCCTTCTCTGACTTCCTTGCTGAAACTGAAGACACTCTCTCATTTAGTGATTGGTGTAAGGAACGGAAGAACATATCTCCACGGTTTTGCTTCAGGGGCACTGCTATAAAAGCTTGGAATTCTCTTCCTCAAAGTGAGGGAAATTGCAAGACGTACCCCGAATCCCTATCAGATATGATTCCATGGATGTTTGCTCTTGACCATGTTCTTTATGCAAGATGGATGGCAGTACACCTTTGTGATCTTCTCCAACTGGAACGCACTGCGCCTTCCATTCAGTGGGAGTTTGAGAAAGGACATTTTGTAACCCAGAAGGCTCAATGCACGTTCAGTACGCTTCCTTGCGATCGGATTCATGAACAACTTAATGCTGTGATGAAAGAAGATGGTGGTGTGATTGGAATAACAGAAAATGAGGCAGCATTGACAAGGTGGATGGTAAGTGGTCCAAACATCACACATTTGTTAAAGAAGTATCAGACCAGCTGCAGAACACAGAAGCCAAGTACAGAGTGCCATCACGAGCAAACACTAAACACCCGGAGACAATTTGCAAGGAATGTCCTAGATGTTGTTACAGCCATTTCAGATCAAGGCAACCCATTCTCAGATGACACAAATGAAATTCTGACACTGGATACAAGGGCGATCACGAGTGAGGGTGTTGCTGACAATGTACGCAAAACAGAAACTGCTGGAAGGAAGCATTATCTAGAATTTGTAGATCAACGCCTGACAGATCCTTCCTCAAAGTTTTATGATAACATCTCTAAGAACACCTTACTTGGCAGCGGCATTAGGAAGTCTGCTTCTTAGGAAAACAGAACAAAAGTGTCAAACATGAGGAAAGATGTACAGCTTTTCTCCAGATTGTAGTTTTTTTGTCAGAACATGGATCATGATATAGAAACATTCTTTCAGCATGAGAATCATGTCTGGCCATCTTCACTTGCAGAAAACAATATAATGAGACTAACACAAAGCAAAGCTGAAATTCTCAAATCCTCAGAGCCTTCAGCCACAACTCATTTTTTTTAACCACCTGATGTACAAGTCAAGATACTTGATGGTGCTGCTATAGTTCAAACTCCTGTGAGAATCAAATAGGAAAGAAACATTGTACTTCAAACATTTGAAGATTTTTCCAAGAAGGTCTTCATTCCACATGTACTGTATTGACTGAGTACTGTTGTAAGATTGGACATCGGACGGGATCGTTATCGTTATACATTCCTTCTCACCTGATTGCTCAAAACATGGACTCAGTATATCCAAGGATCTTCTCTTCTCCCATCTTCTTCTCTACAGGCTGTGACACAGTCTCCACCTTCTGTGGGTTTGGGAAGACTACAGCATGGAATGTCTGGATGTCACTGAAAGATGTCATCACATGTTTGTACTCATCTGTCAATGGCACCATCACAGATTGGTGAAGCAGAATCGACTCAACTGGAACGATTTATTATGGCCATGTACAAACACAATTTGCCCATACTCAGTGTGAATGAGGCACACATTTTCACCCAAGATGATAGGATAGGAATATTGAAATTAGCCCACCAACTCAGGACGCGCTAATCCAGGATGCCGAAAGAGCAGCCTATCAGAGTCGACATGTATGTGGACAAACTCTCGACAAATACCCAAATTCCCTTGACCGTCTAAATGGGGATGGACTCGGGGAGAGACACCGTGGGTTCCAAAATGGACTACATTGCCTGAAGCAGCAAACGTATGCAGAGAACCGATCAAGTGTGGATGTAAGGCCTACTGCAGTACCGAAGCGGCACGTCAGTGCACACACTTGTGTCCCTGTTCTGGACAAAGTGTACAGTAAATTGAGCAGTCATGGTGAGTAAAATCCTTGGAGTACTGCCTAACTGTGCTTATTTATGATCTTAAAATTAGGATTATCCTTTTAAATCACATAATCAGTCTGAATTTAACACCTAGGGTCTTTAATGTCATCGTACAAAATAGCAATATGCAAAACACACATTTTTCGCATTTTTGCACCAAAAAGTAGGATGCATTTTCCAAAACTGTTGCCTCCTGCTTGTTTTATGATTATGGGCTATGTCTGTGCCAAATTTCAGCTTTCCTGCAAGAAGTGAACATAAATTTCACCAAGCAGCTCAATTATTTTGAAAAGAAGACAAACATTCGTTACCAGTCATAGTGGTTCCCATATCATAGCTATAGTGGTTCCCATATTATAACAATGGGAATACAATTACAAATTACTTCTTATTTGTGAATACTTCATACACAAGAAGAAATAGTGTAATGCCTTGTCGCTGAATATCGGCAGGGGCAGTCTGTTATTCATGTCGGCTTTAAGGTGACTGCAGCCGATGCTGAGGCGGCAGTGTTGGATTTGATAAACGAATTTCAGAAATTTAAGAGAAAATGTATGTTATTGTCAGGTTTAAGTATCAAGGTATCAAATTCAGAGTGTGTTAATAGCCCGTTGCCATTATTAGGAAGAGAACTCCCAAGATTAGTGTTACAAGCTGTCAGCAGCAGTTACACGGTAAACAATTGTTCCTCAAGGCATAGGATCCTGGCCCCGATTTCACGAAACAAACTTAAATCTACGTTTTGACTTAAGTTTGAGTTATTACTCAAATTTTAGTAAACACATGTAAATTATGTATGTGGAAGTTGAATGCATTATTGAAATATACATCTGTGCAAAAGTTAAGTACCACCAAATTCAAAAGGAAATTTGAAATATGAAAAAAGGTCATGAATACAACCAGTGCGATCTCTAGCAAGTACCAACTTTAATAATGCTGGTTCAAAATCATTACAATGCGAGAATTTCATGATAACTAACGCCAGGCAATTTTTCGCAAAAACGCAACATTTTGCACGCAAGCCACGGGAAAAATGAATTTCACTCTGAATTTGTGCACACGTTGCTTTTAAAAGCATGTGAATCCGAATAAAATTTCACTTTTTCACTGACACTTGTGAAACGCCGACACGATGCCGCGACTTACAGCCCCTGAACGGGAACGTGCCATAGGCATGCTTCCAAATGGCGCCAGCACCAGGGAAATTGCCTGACGACTACACTGCGCACACACAACGATCGCAAGACTCCGTCAAAGGTTTCTGCAAACGGGGAGCACTCGGGACCGTCCTCGACCGGGTCAACAACGTGTGACACCGTACGTCAGGACCGTCAGATCGTACGGGATCATGTCCGAGACCAAACACTACCAGCGACAAGAACGGCTGCTCAAGTCCATGGAGGATGTGGATTCATTCACCGCAACCCCGTACGGAACCGTCTGCGAGCTGCAGGCCTGCGTGCACGACGTCCTTATTTCGGCCCCATATTGACGGATCGTCACCGAAACCAGCGTCTACAGTGGGCAAACAGGCAGCAGAATTGGCGACTACGACAATGGCACGGTGTCATCTTTTCTGATGAATAACGATTTCCCTTAAGGAACGCGGATGACCGTATACGTGTTTGGCGGAGACGTGGTGAACGTTATAACGGCGATTGTGTCGTTCAGATGGACCGTTGGGGTGGTGGAAGCCTTATGGTGTGGGGTGGATTAAGCTACCGTCACAGAACCCCTCTCCATATCTGCAGAGGAAGGGTCAACGCCGTCTACTACCGGGACCAGGTGCTGCAGAACCATGTCGTGACGTTCTTCAACCAACACCACGATGTCCACACGACAGGACAACGCTAGGGCACGCACTGCAAGGGTGTCCATGCAGTACCTTGCACAGCAGAACATTCCCGTACTTCAGTGGTCAGCTCTGTCACCCGACCGCTCCCCTATCGAGCACTTATGGGATGAAATTGGACGACGTCTTTCACGTCGACGCCAGATGGACAACATCCGAGAACTTGAGGTTGCCCTTGTTCAGGAGTGGAATGCTATCCCTCAGAACACTATCCAGAGACTGATCAACTCCATGCGACGACAATGCACCGTATGTGTCAAAGCAAATAGCTGTCACACCCGTTATTGACTTTCCTGTTTGACCCCAGTTAAGCCTCTCTCTCGCATTAACATTATCGTGAATGAAATTTAGTGATGTTTACATGTCTTCTTAAATCATTCATTATCTCAAATGCATATCATAAGGATATACTTTACATGTCAATCCGTGGAGTTATTCCAGATTTCGTGAGTGGTGCGTTTTCATATGGACTGAGTATATAATTCCGTTAAAATCATTTTTCCACAGCAAGATACTTTGAACATATGTCATATTTGGGATTTCACTTTCTTAGTAAAGTACAAATGCTAGTACTTTTTTCGGTTGAGTCCCATCCGGGATTCGAACCCGCACCCTCAGAGTCAGGCACCTAATCGCCAGCACACAAAGTCAGCCGCCTAGCCCGCTCAGCCACCGCGACCCTAGTGGCTGAGCGGGCTAGGCGGCTGACTTTGTGTGCTGGCGATTAGGTGCCTGACTCTGAGGGTGCGGGTTCGAATCCCGGATGGGACTCAACCGAAAAAAGTACTAGCATTTGTACTTTACTAATAAAGTGAAATCCCAAATATGACATATGTTGCATTTGACCACTTTCTAAATGGCATCGTGTAATCAAAGATACTTTGAGAGCAGTGTTAATAATGGGTGAGAGAGTTAGAATTTAACGTCACATCGGCAATATTGCAGCCATAACGTGACGAGAGTGTTAATAATAGCCTTATTATTTAAAAGCTATGCAATAAAGATGTCTTGTATTGCGAAAATGATACTTTAGAGGTCTGTGACGTAACCCTGGAACCCTACCTTGCCTGTCAGCGTCAAAATTACCGCACCGACGGTAACCTAGTCAGATCTTTTTATATGTGACTTAAGGACATGACGTCATGTCAAGATGGCGACTGTAAACATGATTGACGTTACTTGTGCTGGAATTTACCGTTATACGTGGTATTGTGGCTCGCCAGCAGAGTGCACAATGATATGTCACCTTAATGAAATGCGTCATAAGACCGGTGTCTTGACTGGAATCACTTTGCTGGCTGAAAGCTTGATTATATCTGTATTTGAAGCAAGATCAAACATGAATAAGATCCAGGAATTTTCAATGGGAAATTAATTTAATTTCATTAATTTCAATGTGATCTTTACTCATTTTAAAGAAACAGAAAAATGGGTGATCGAGTCCTCTGAAACCAAACATATATACACACACACACACACACACACACACGCACACGCACACACACACAGGCACACACACATTGACACAGCTGGACTATTTTGGTTTAAATATTTTATACATGAGGAAAGGATTTGGTGCAAGGTATACAACTTAGAACACCCTCTCGGCAGTATTTACACAATACTGTTTACATTCATGGTTTAAGATGGACATGCAAGAAAGAACAGAAAGATGGGAAAGAGCGGAACAAGTGCAATAATTAAGAAAATATGTTTTAAACTTGCTTCGGTTTGTATGAACAGTCAGATCTGCATTGCTATGTAGCAGTAACTCAGAGTTAATATTGTCACTGGTAACAATGCATAAATTAGGCATAATAGTAGTTGAACTGTAATAACATAGTTACTTGTATTTGTACCCAAAATGGCTAAGTTTCATTTCGTATGTTGTTTGATATTTGTTGTGTTTGATGCAAAATTTTCAAACCTATACTACAATGCGGTTTAGGTACGAGTAAAGGGAAACAGAAAAACACAAACAATTGTTGAGAGCTAAAAGTAGAAGTAAAAGCAAACAGACGTATCGTATCCTAAGTGCATTGCATATGTAAGGAAACTGACATCAGATTCAGTCTTTCTGCAACAGAAAGCAAAATAAAAGTTAAAAAATGGCGCACTTCTGCTTGAATGAAACACAGGAAAGCAAGCGGCTAATCTTCTGAATTCATCTGAAATTACTGATACCAGAATCAAAATCAGCCGTAGTCTGCATGAACTTTCAGTTGATGACATATGATTATAGTTCCTGGGCCAGGGTGTAACAGTAGATAAGCATTTCACGTTCAAGTTGGGAAGGATTTGCCTTTGACACATACCTCTTGACATTTGACAATGTACTATACACTTGGAACATTGTTAGAGGTAGTAATGTGTCGTCTTAATTCTCCGCAAACTCCGCAAATGAAGACTTAGGATGCTTAGGTAGTACCCACGGTCGCCATGCGGATAGTTGATCTCCCACTGCCCCTGAACACGAAAGGAAACCTCATTGTACAGGTAAGGAGATCTCCACATGGCACCGTGAGCACAAATCACGTTACCATATGCAATAATTGGTCAGCCTATCATGACATTACCACAATTGAAGAAAGGCTCATGAATTGAACAAAATTACAAGCAATATGTTCATTCAATCTGAAGCGCATTATGTTATGCATTGTTGCAGGTACGTATCCCTGACGAAACGACCCATGAAATGTGTATAAATATTCCTTGCAGACAGTTCTGTACGATCAGCAGCTCGCCATGAACACAGGCATATGCATGTACATTGACTATGTAACACGAAATGGTAGGTCAAAGAACTCAAGGGGTATTCTTCACATAATTCAGCTGATTTTTTTTTTTTTCTGTTCATTAGCACTTCGGTTATGAACAACACTTTACATAAAGATAAGAAATGGATGAACATTTATCTATTCGTTTGATGTATCATAAAGTGTTTATACAAGATCAACTCTACTTCATTCGGTTGCGTATTTCACATGGGTAATTATCAATAAACATTACAGAACAGGATTTAGCACATCCTGCCGATTGGTTTGTATCACTTCTAGAGCTAGAACTTTTGGGAACAAGTGCTGTACCTGTTTTCCAACTGCAGTAGCGGGAGCAGAAGCAGCAGCAATAGTAGCACCAGGAGGAGGAGGACTAGCAGGAGTACTGTTGGCAATGGTGGCAGTTGTGATAGTAGCGGCTACGAAATCCTGATATAATGTTGAGACAAGACATCTGAAGCTAACTTTGTTTATTGAAGTGTTATCACTACACTCGAACCAATACATTATGTTTTGTAAATGAAACATGCATTTACCTTCTACAAATTAGGTCTGCCTTTGTGCATCAGGAGTGTACCAACTGGCTGAAGTCATGATTTTGAGTTCCTACTTTTTACTCGTGTTCCAGACTGTGCTGCCCTTGTGTTCCTACGGCCCTTGTCTAAACTGAAGGACATATGTGTGTCATGAAAGGACATAAAAACTCCACTTGTGACATGAAATCGCATCCCTCGCTTAACCGGCACATGTGGTTTCATACTGCTCCTTTATCCCGAGAAGAGCACTGGAAATGCAACTAAAACTGAAGACGGTTTTATTAATGTAAGCTTTCGACCTCAAAGAACACAATGTGTCCACCTCATAGAAAGGAACTGCACTCGAACTGTCGCCAATGGAAGAGATCGATACATCGGTTGCAGCCAATGGAAGAGATGGAGACATCGGTTGCTCCTAGGGAAGAACATAACATTGCGGATTTCAGTCCACCGTGCGGACTTTTCAAACGTTAATCCTTGTTGAATAACGATCGAGGTTACCGGGATATACGGCGGTGAATGATTCTAAATGACCCGACATATGTGAGACATAGTCTACATTTTAAAAACACTAATGAACTTGAGCCATTCCATGCCGGATAGCGATGGTTACCAGCTCTGATCTGATAACTGAATCTGCCATTGAGAACTTGGAGCAGGACAATGCTCCACTGCATAGAAGGGTAACAGTTTGGACAATCAGGTGTGGTTCCACTGAGTTCTGCCAAACAGAGTGATAACTTGCACTTAATAGTAGCAGGGCATGGCTATTGAATGGATGTAACAACAGTATGATAGCATTCTCATTGATTTTAATGGCTGAATAGTTTGTGAGGGTGATGTTTCCCGAGGAACCCCATTTAGCTAGATCCGCATATAATGGCATACCTTCCTCTGTCACAGAGGATGAACATTAAGGCAAAGCAATCCTACATGCCTGGCTATATTCGATCTCAGCACTTTTAAATATGTGCATGGCAATGGTGTTAATGTTTGCATGAGAAACCAGAACTGGTTGGCGGTAGCTGTAAAACTAAAATGTTTCAAATCAGTGACATTCGTGATGTCTTCGACTTATAGAGTTGTAATGTTGCACTGTTGTCACAGTCGTAATAGTAGCAGAGGTAGTATTAGAAGTGGTAGCTTTGTAGAGGTGGGATTAGCCGTAGAAACAGTGGTAGTGGTAGCTGTGGCAATAGTTATCGTAGTAGGACTGGTAATAGGACTAGCTGTAGTTGTATAATCTGTATTAGTGTTAGTGGGGTAGCCGTAGTGTTCATAGTGCAATTAGTAGTTATAGTATAGTAGTAGTAGTGGCTGTGGTAGTAGTAACAGTAAAGGTACTGATAGTGGTGTTTGGCGATGTAGTAGTAGTAGTAGTAGTAACAGCAGCAGCAGCAGCAGCAGTGGTAGTGATGGCGGTGGTAGCAGAAGTAGTTTTAGTTCTAAATTTAGTATTAGTTGAGGCGTTTGTAGTAGCAGCATCTATAGTAAGAGTAGCAGTAGCAGCAGTTGTAGTATTCGTGGTAGTAGTAATAGTGATGACGCTAGTAGTAGTAGTGGTGGAGATGGTAGCAGTAGCAGTAGTAGAAATGTCAGTAGAAGACGTAGTAGTAGTAATAGTGATTTTGGTATTAGTATTAATAGTAATAGTAATAGTGATAGTAGTAATAGTAGTAGCAGTAATATGGCGGCACTTGGAGTAGCGGTAGCAGCAGTAGTAGTAGTAGTTGTAGTGATGGCGGTAATAGTAGTAATGATGGTTGTATCAGCAGCAGTAGTAGTAGTGATGGTTGTAGTAGTAGTAGTAGTACTAGTAGCAGCAGCAGTAGTGATGAAGGCGGTAGTAGTAGTAGTAGTAGTAGTAGTAGTAGTGGTAGCAGTAGTGATGGCGGGAGAAGTAGTAATGGTGGAGGTAGGAGCAGTAGTAGTAGTAGTAGTAGCAGCAGCAGCAGCGGCAGCAGCAACAGCAGCAGTAGTAGTAGTAGCGGCAGCAGTGATGAAGAAGTCGGTAATAGTAGTAGTTGTAGTATAGCGAGTGTAATATAGGAGTAGTAGTAGTGATGGCGGTCATAGTACTGAGTGAGTGAGTGAGTTATTATTTAACGTCACATCGGCAATATGTCAGCCATATCGTGACGAGAACATTTAACACTTAAATGAAATATGTACATATTATAAAAGATCTGTCAACAAAGGACAGTAAAACAACTATAATATACAATTTGAATTAAAGCTAGCACGAAGAATTAAAACTAATATCACTATTTAGACACTACAATATCAAAACGGGCTGTAGATCGCCAACAACAGAAGGTATATCACCACACTAGGGACCATGGGACTTACAGTACCTTTGCTACCTGCATGGACCCCAGTTGGATTTACACCATCCCTTCAGCCGCTGGCGAGCGTACGAAATGCTAGCCAAAATTAAAACAACAAGAATACTACGATTAAAAACCTGGCAGACTTAGATTTACTGTGAATGTTTTGGGACTTACGTACTCTCTTAGGAGGACAATACTTTTACAATGCTTCAACCCCCTTTGAGGGTACAGCCACCAACAATTCAAGTTACTAATCCAAACTACCAATCATTAAAATACATCTATTTACAAAACATATTATTCAAAATTCAACCAAAAAATCAATTTCTTTTAAAAAGTCAATAATTAAATGAGAATTAACGCTGATGAAAAGATAATTCATTGTTTTAACAGTAAAATACTTATCCCTTGTGATGGAGAATTCAACGCAAACAAGCAAAATATCCTTGACAGTGACTCTCTCATCACAAGGGACACAAAACGGAGGATCCTCACCTTTCATGCATGAGGTATGCATGTGTATACCTTGAATGACTAATACGACATCGTCGTAGTATGACCTCTTCAAATCTGGACTGACAACCCAAGTGGGTATAACCAGTGTAAGGTTTTATCTCATGTAATTTATTGATACCTACTTGGGTGTCCCACTTCTTTTGCATCAGATCACGGATATAAAATCTAATAGCAGTTTTATAATCTGAGTATGGAATAAGAAGTGCTGTCACAGATTTGTTGCGTGCTGCCTTGGCAGCAAGGTCAGCCAGTGTATTCCCTGAAATGCCTACGTTCCTGGGTAACCAACAAAAGACGATGTCGTACTGGCCAGTAGCAAGATCATTATACATTTCAATAATTTTCAATCAAAAGTGGATGTTTACAAGACAAAGTTTTAATAGCCTGGAGGCAAGAAAGAGAGCCGGAATAGATTATATACCCAGTCCATATGAAAACGCACCACTCACGAAATCTGGAATAACTCCACGGATTGATATGTGAAGTATATATTTATGATGCATTTGAGATAACGAATGATTTAAGAAGCCATGTAAACTTCATTAAATTTCATTCACGATAATGTTAATGCGAGAGAGAGGCTTAACTGGTGTAGAGGTCAAACAGGAAAGTCAATAACGGGTGTGACCGCTATTTGCTTTGACACATACGGTGCATCGTCGTCGCATGGAGTTGATCAGTCTCTCGATAGTGTTCTGTGGTCTGAGGGATAGCATTCCACTCCTGAACAAGGGCAACCTCAAGTTCTCGGATGTTGTCCATCTGGCGTCGACGTGAATGACGTCGTCCAATTTCATCCCATAAGTGTTCGATAGGGGAGAGGGGTGACAGAGCTGGCTACTGAAGTACGGGAATGTTCTGCTGTGCAAGGTACTGCATGGACACCCTTGCAGTGTGTGCCCTAGCGTTGTCCTGTTGGAACGTGTGGACATCGTGGTGTTGGTTGAAGAACGGCACGACATGGTTCTGCAGCACCTGGTCCCGGTAGTAGACGGCGTTGACCCTTCCTCTGCAGATATGGAGAGGGGTTCTGTGACGGTAGCTTAATCCACCCGACACCATAAGGCCTCCACCACTCCAACGGTCCATCTGAACGACACAATCGCCGTTATAACGTTCACCACGTCTCCGCCAAACACGTATACGGTCATCTGCGTTCTTTAAGTGAAATCGTTATTCGTCAGAAAAGATGACACCGTGCCATTGTCGTAGTCGCCAATTCTGCTGCCTGTTTGCCCACTGTAGACGCTGGTTTCGGTGACGATCCGTCAATATGGGGCCGAAATAAGGACGTCGTGCACGCAGGCCTGCAGCTCGCAGACGGTTCCATACGGTGTTGGGGTGAATGAGTCCACCTCGCCCTTGGACGAGTCTTGCGAACGTTGTGTGTGCGCAGTGTAGTCGTCTGGCAATTTCCCTGGTGCTGGCGCCATTTGGAAGCATACCTATGGCACGTTCCCGTTCAGGGGCTGTAAGTCGCGGCATCGTGTCGGCGTTTCACAAGTGTCAGTGAAGAAGTGAAATTTTATTCGGATTCACATGCTTTTAAAGGCAATGTGTGCACAAATTCAGAGTGAAATTCATTTTTCCCGTGGCTTGCGTGCAAACTGTTGCGTTTTTGCGAAAAATTGCCTAGCGTTACAGTTATCATGAAATTCTCGCATTTCTTGCACCTGGCATGTCGGATGACGTCACTGTAGTGTTGTTATGGTATAAAAATCACATTGAAGTCAAAATGTTCTTTTCAGTTGAGGATTTTGTTTTAAATGCAGCAATCTAATTCATCAAAGCACTTGTGAAGTATAAACATTGTCTGAGCTTCGGCCATTTATGCATATTCCGCTGGAACTCGTGACCTTTCCGCTCGTGACATCAATTGGCACCATTCCTATAGTCCCCCAGTTGTTTAAAGCCACTAATTAGTGCCGCTAGACCCTCGCGTGGCTGTACTGTTAGCTGTACTCACTCCCCTGTAGCTGTATTAACTTGTTCATTAAGCTGCAGAACTGTGACACTTGGATTGTAAATGGAACATTCGAGACATCACCTGCATTTTCCAACCAGCTCGTCACCATTCACGCCTTTGTTCTTGCAGTGAAAATAACACTTGTGCTGTCCCCAGAAGCATGTGGAAAGGTACCACACACGGCTTAAGAAGAATGCCAGTAAGGTGCACCCCAACATATTTGAGGTGGTCTCCTTATTTATACCCAAAGAAGCATCCAGCCAAGTTGATTTTGCAGAGTTTGCAACTGAAGTATGGACAGTCTGCTCCCAAATGTAGGAAGGAATATGTAGATAGAGATGACACGATTAAATGCATTGAACTAGGGTGTATGTTGTGTGAAATAAACCTTGACTCATACCTATGCGCCATTGGACATATTATGGACGCAATTATACGCCATGTTGCCAAAGACCAACCGCTACAGTGAAATAAATCTTGTTGGTTCTGTCGTCTTTGTAAATGGCACGATGGTACATTCCGTTGTCTGGGAATGCACGGAATCATCGAACAATGAAAAGAGCCAGCATTATAGTTTTGCAAGTAAAACAACAGATTTAGGCAAGAGAAATGTTCCGATCATTCCGAGTCACACCCACTTACTTTCAAGACCAGCTGGCACTGGTATGCACTCACAACAGTCACCTAAGAATGTACTGAAGTACAATAAAACATCTGTCTGTCTGTCTGTCTGTCCGTCTATCTGTTTGTCAGTCTGTCTATCTGTCTGTTTATCTGGGGATAAAAGAGAAATTAAATGGCACCTAACTGTGTGGATTGTAAGATGTGTGAAAAAGCGCAGATAGCGCAAAAATTAGGTTAAACACAACTGATCCAAGAGAGCAATTATTAATCTATGAATAATGTTTATATGTCACAATATGGTACCTTAATGATAGAGCTGAACCGACAAAACTGATTGTTCGACAGTTGTTTTCATGACGAGCATACCAGTCTGTGTTCCTTAGACTATAACCTATTATACAATATAGCTACCTTAGGTGTCTTGTTTTCATCATCAAAAGCATGTCAAACTATTTTTAGCAAAGCGAGTACATTGATATTCTACATGTATTGCTTATTTCGTAAGAATAAACAAATTTCCTTCTCAGTTGCTTGCAAAAGGTTTGATAGTAAAATCATGCTTGTATCACTATATTTTCATAAAATATATTATTAGGTATTATCAGTGATTCAGTGCTTACAAAAAGGTAAAACTACATAGATCTAATTATTTCGAAAAGACAAGAACGCATCAAATAAGGCACTATTGAGTGAGTGTAGCAGATACGCGGTGCACGTGGCGACCCAAATACGTGTAATAAAGCTTTGGTTGAAAATGGAATCCCACCGCCACCATTACCACTGTTATTTCTTCCTCACAAAACGTGATGAAAATGGTAAGCGCACTTGGGTTTCAGATGCCCGTCACTCTTGTTTTGTCATTTACTTAGGAGCGGCACACGCGACAGCAGCACCAGCAGAATATGAATGGAAAGGCATGTTATGTGGCATAGCACTTTGTTACGAAGTAACACGTGGATAATGAAACAGTTTATCAATGCCTCAACATATGGAACAGCGTGCAGTATCAATATTCTTTGATCTTACAGAAACCACAAACCGCATAAAGACCATGGATTATCTTTAAATGGCAGATCCATCAAAGCGAAAGAAGCTAAAATCCTTGGTCTCTTTGACTCACACTTAAACATTCTGTCACATATTGAATATCTAAAAGCCAGCTGCCTGAAGGCACTTGATTTGTTAAAAGTCGTTTCAAATTCGAGGTGAGGAGGTCACATTGCCACCCTTCTACGTTTATACAGATCCCTCATCCCAGGAAAACTTGATTCTGGCTCCATTGTATATGCTGGAGCCAAGGTCTAACACTTTGTCTTGATCCCTCAAGACACCTCCATATATTTTGTTTGGTATCACTCTTTCGCAGTAAAGTACAGATTCTAGTACTCTGGTTCAGGCAGGTGACTTTGTGTACTGGCGATTGGGTACCTGGACTCTTAGGGTGTGGGTTCGAATCTCACACGAGACTCAAGCCAACAAGAATACTGAAATCTGTATTGTACTGAGAAAGACTATACATAGCTTAGGCAGACTTCGGAATAGGTCAAGTGATAAAATTCTCGAATCTCAGGTGGCTGTGGAGAGATTTCACAAGTGTGACCAACTATTCTGAGGTCGATAAATGGCCCATTCAAACATGATGAATGACGACAAATCTGTAATGAAACATGAAGATGAAGAACTGAAACAACGTTAGTCGTAAACTGGTTTACTAAACGAGCTTATTTCATAGTTGTACAGAAAATGCATGAAATACATTATACTGTCAGAATGTACTGAAGACTTCTCAAATGTTCAGACGTTCATGAAAACAAGAAATATGCTGCCATTCGTCTATGTGATATTACACAGCGGTCTTTATATACCGGGAGAGCATGTGAAGGGCACAGTTCAGCTATCTGTGTGGAATCTGTAGCAGTCAAGTAGGTGTTCCTGCCCTCCTGGTCTGTCGTAACACTAATTGTTGCGTCCACAACTTTCCATACTTCCTTTAGTGTGCAATGCTGTCTGTCTGACTGGCAGCACATGTGTGTCTGTGTGAACCAAAAAGTATGCATGTGATGCACCTCACATGTGACAAGTATTGAAATGTTCTTTTTAAAAATTGACATCAATACCTTTTTACATGCATCAATAACTCTATTAACTCTATAACTTATTCTCCTTGCTGGCTGAATTATACATGCAACCTCTTTCAGCCATTGTGAAGAGAAATTCAAAAGACAATACCAAATTGTTAAATTTGTATCGAATTCGAGAGAAAATGTGAACCAGTTGTCTGATCTCCCTTGATAACATTTAAGTGTCATGTTTGTTGCGAGGATATGACGCACCATAGGATCTTAAGTGACTCTACATTGAAGATTTTACCATGAATGCCCCTTTTCAATACAGAGTACCATAATAATTTGCTATTAATAGAATCGAACGATTTTTAAAAATCAATAAACAAGCAGTAAAAACGACCATTGATCTTTGTAAAATACTTTTGTTCTAAACATTGTAAACCAAAAATATTGTCCAAAGTACTGTGACCAGCTCTAAACCCTGCTTGTGATTCAGGCAGCTGTTCATGCAAAGAACAAAACATATATAAGTATTAACTTCTGAGGCTTTCCCTGTCTTGTGTAATGGTACCACTAGTCCCTTGGCCCACTCTACAGGAAATTTACCTCTAGCGAGTATAGTATTACATACCACATGGAAATACGGCAACAGTTCAGATTTACACCATGTTATCATCTCAGGTGTAACTGCATCAGGTCCAGGTGCTTTCCCAACCCTGAGATTGTCAATAGCCTGGAGAATTTTCAACGTTCGATATTTCAATGTTTACTATGTGATTAATGTCATCATCATTACAAGCACTACAAGTTGTATCATCATGGAATTTCAGCAGCTGCTAGACAAAATGTTAACCTGTTCCTCCTCGTGTCGCTCTTTCTTCACACGACATAGATGACGGTACGAGTTTCGGAATAAACAAATTTCAGTCCAATATAAAGAGACACTTATACATGTCCAAGTTTGAGTATTTACGTTGTTTCAAGTATCTACACCCCTCATCATACCAGCTGGTACTACGAGGCTCATAAAACAAATCTCCATGGACTCTCATACCACTCTGTTCTGCAGTACGGGCTACACAGGAAGTTAGTTTAGAGGCAGCGTCATCTACACTCCTCAGAACATCACTTGTTTACAAAGTCATGAATACCATAAGATGAAAATTCACATATCTGGCTACCCGAATAATCGTTTGTCTTTTCATCCTTCCATTTAAGTTTAAGAATTTGTGCTTTCTTATTCACGTCATCACGATGTTTTTTCGAAAGGTCAAAACAATCGGCATGTGGTCCGATTTACATCAGGTACCAATCTGAAAGCCATGACCTGTATCAAACAGATCCGAAGAACATAGGCAATAATCAACAATGCTAGTGACACTGTCAGTATAACATGTCATGTAACAGTTAGGATCAGATTCACATCGGCCATTCATCATATGAACATTGAAGGAACAACAGAGATCTATTAAATCTGTACCATTTGAATTAACAACATTATCTGTCCTTTTCCTAGATGTTTGAACACTGTCAGAGATGTATTCCATATCTTCGAGAATCGGGATGTATTTATCATCACGCAGAATGTACAGTGTGTCCGAAATATCAATGTCGGATAAACACGACAATAAGCAGAGCTCCGGATAGTCAAGCCGTTTCAACAGCCTTGAATTACTCTGTAATGATGAATTTACTGGATGGATGTAAACACAAACAAATAAAATGTTGTATTATGTTCCACAAAGCTTTTCATTAAAACAGTATAAAAATACAACCACCAAAAACATTCTAAACTTGAGTTCCATGTTTACTTGTAGATGGATGAACACACATAGCAACGCCTCCTGATATTTATATTCTCTTTGGTTAATCAACACGTCGTACTGGCAGAATTTATCTCATCAATGGTTACATTGTTCCAGATTTCAACAAATCCTATTATGTCGGAACGCAAACGATATCTAATGAAATCGCCATCAATGAGTCTTTTCATTAGTCCACAAATGTTCACGGGTAATAAATTTGGACTCAGGGCTAGAGTCATCAACAGGTGAACTCTGGGCCCTGCTACCCTGCTAGTCGGTCACGTGACTCACGTGCACTCGCTCCCTGGTCTCCGGTCGATACCCGGTTTGCGACCTCTTGACATAACATCTGACGTCATATCATAAGAGTAAACATTGTCTTCAACATATAACTTGTCCAAGCGAAGTTGTGCTTTAAGCTCATTCTCACGTGCTTTTATCAGAAATGGGATCGGTTTTCACGCTTTTGACTCACAGGCAGAGAAACGTCTTCTGTAACGAACATAGCGCTTTTAGAGTCTTTCAGAATCGATGCTTTGAAGAGAATGTTTGTCTTTGATTTTTTTTCATTATAAACGCCTTACCCTTCATTATGCGGTGCGCTCTCGGAACGGTGATATTAGGTAGTTTCATATCCTTCCTTGGAATCTTCTGCACAATACTTTCACAATCTGCCCAGGTCTCACCAGGTGTTGATCTCGGAACTCCGTGAAATATGACGTTCCATACCCGGGATTGAGTTTCCAGGTAGTCGCGTCTCTCATCCATAGACTCCATAAATCCCGTCAACTCCAGGTTCCCCTCCTCTAACGGCCAGACACCGGGTATTAGTTTCACATACTTGTTCTGACAAGCTTTTCGGTGTTTTGTGAAGTCAGTTTCATCTGTTTTAGTCCCGATGTTGACGATCTTGTAAAAAAAACATCGTTTGTCTCCAGTCCAGCGTTAGTATCCACTCCACTGATAAACAACATCAAGATCAGGTTGAGAACAACAAACCGTGTGTGCATCCCACCTGACATGTAATAACGGCTTATACGGCCCCGGGTAGCTCTCACACCTTTTCTTGTCAGTATTTTCATGATGATTGGAGCAAACAAACCAATAAATGCCCGAAAGTCTTCCAGAGACACACCCACTGTACTGTCTTTGGCTTATAGACAGTTTGAATGAGGTTAATACTTTTAATTTCACAAACATCTGTCAGCAGTCATTCCGCCAACCTATCGGTCCGCCATCCTGTCCCTTCTCCCTGCAGGAAGACTCTCCCCAACGCCTGTGTACGAGGGAGGGTAATTGAGTATAGTTCTACACTTTTTCAGCAAACTTCTAGCACTGTCAGGGCAGTGGGCAATGAGATTTTGTTAGAAAAACCGATTACACGAATGACAGAGGGTACCTATGGCCTCATGAACCCAAAGTGCTTGAAACCAAACGTAGTGAGTATCGTTGTAATGAAGTTGCGGCATTTGCATCGAAATTTTCAGTGTATTGTTGGCTATGTATTCAAATGTAAAATCTGCTGTCACAATAACTAAATTGTCAATATCCAATTATTTTTGTGGTGGTAAGCTAAGAGGAAGAGAAAAATGTTTGGAAGCGATCAGTTTAAGATATCAACGTATTATAATTACATGGGAACTGCATTTTCGGATAAAGTATGCAGGTGTAAAGCAATTAATGTGCTTGTTCAGAAAGCCAATAAGTCAGACACCTACAGTATAAGTTAAAGGACCACTAAACTCAATTTTTGGTACTCTTTTTATCACTGCATATGAAAGACTTCTGGTCAGTGATAAACGGAACACCATTGTTGTTTTTTCTTTAAAAAATTGTGGTTAATTAATACCAAGTGCTCAAAAGTTGCTAAAAAGCCATCTGCTTCTCTCTCACCCGCAAACAAAACCGCAGACATGTTACGTATCTCTGTGGCCAGAGCCCTAAAGTTAGGTCATTTTGCTGATTTCTCGACGTCACCAAAGACATGCCGAATTGTTGTGTTGCTGTCAATTGTTCCTTGGGGTCGGGTGATGGTGTCACTATGCACAGATTTTCACCGGACCCCGTAGTTTGTGCTTAAATTGGTTGTTAGTGTATGCGAAGTGAGCTTTGTGGAAGCTGCTGTACATACTACATCGGGTGGTTCGCCCCCTACCACGCTTCCAGGATAGAAAATGGAGTTCAAGTTTCATCGAGTTTATAAAATCAAGACTGCTTACTACACATTGCTGACCAAAGGGACTTTGCATGGATATAATGCTTTCTTCCTTGGAAACGAGGCTGTGGTCAAAGTGAAAATATTATCGTAAGTAATATTATATTGACCCCCTATATTGACCGCTTCCAAGAATGAAATTGTTATGTTATAAGCAAAGTCATGTAAAATCCTAATGTCCAGCAATACAATACATATTTTACTACCTGTGAAAAGTAATTTTGCTTTGTAAGTCGGTGAAAACAAACTTAAATAGCATTCATCCCAAGAGAGGGCGCCGCCATTTTTGAAAATCGTGAAGTCAAATCCATTTGAATTAATGAGATTATGGTTTGTTTTCATCAAGTTAGAAAATCAAAACTACATAAACATGTATTTGAATCATTACCAAAAGGAGTTTGCATGACACAACCTGTAACATAACCTAAGCGAGGTCGGAATCGAAGTGAAAATACTGCGCGATAAATTTCTTCACTTGCTAAATTTACTTGGTTTGTAACGTTCACTCATCAGTATGTAGACACTTGTCAATATACGTCTTTATACTGGGTCTCATAATCCTAATTACTTTACAATCATACTTTTATGCATTTTGAAACTTAATAAAAAGAAGCGATCTGCGAATGTATAACAGGAATGTAATATGTAGACATTTCATAGTTTGCCTATATGAATCATAATTCGCACGCACGCCCTAGTGTATGTCGTCTGCATCATTACACTTCACGACGAAAACAATGATTCTGTTGAAAGCTGAAACAACTTAATAAAAATACAAATGCAAATATTAAAATTAAAGTTATAGGAGCAATGTCAGGCCACTACCTTGTTCGAGGAATGTATCCATCAATGTCCACAAAAACGAGTGATATATAATTCATCTGCAGATTTCCCAAGTGATGTGTCTTTTAACAGTCTAATATACGAAATCGTGACGTATATAGATTAGTAAATGTACATACATAAACACTACCTTTTGACAAATCCCCCATTTAAATCCGCATGAAACTAATTAATCAATCAGGGTGTTATTGTCACATACCAAAGTAACCACAACAGAAGAATAGTTTGTTTTGCAAAACTTTATTCCTCCCCTTAAGATATAAGTAACCCCAATACCTATACTAAACTAATTCTACAGGTGCAAATACAACTAACTAATCTAATTACCTAACCTAGCTACATATACAGTTCTGTCTACCACTTAAATTGCTAAAGTTCTAATAATACTACTACTACTACTAACTACACTAAAATCCTAATACCCTCACTAATATAGATAATGATTACATATAATCCCAATCAGAAACTAAACAATTGAACTAAATAACAATAAAGGAATTAGCCACTCAGAGAGAACACTTTCTCTTTACAATGTAATCAGAATGTCAGTGCACTTTGGTTCCACTTGGTGACGTCATGGTATTTGTGTGGTATCCCTCACACCCAGGCGATGGTTTCCCTCACGGAGTTTAAGGGGCCTGTGTAATGGTTGATGGCTGTGCCATCCACATCTCACATTACTAGGAGATACATGCTCCTTGTACAACAGGGAAGACTCTTGTCTGTCTCCTTACAGGCGGAGATAATACCCCTCTCCTTACTTTAAGGATAACCGGCCAGTTCCAGGACACTACAATACAATATAAGTAACTACAGTTACTCAGTAAGACATGTGTCAATGTCTTATACTTTATGCATGTACTTTACTCCGATTTACATATTTGAAAGTGGAACAGTTTTTGTGGAACGATAACATTCAAATTTTGAATGGCTTTGTGGCTATATAGTGTTACAATATGCACATATATCTAGAAATACAACATCAGTAAAACAATTTCTTGCTACATCTACTCAATCAATAAATACAAAAGTAATAATGATAATAAAAACTTACGCCAGCCAGCGTGAGATGCAATCCCATACAAAAGTTGAACCCATACAGGTGAACACAGTGGTGATTCTGGCTGACTGTGCAGATTACTACCCTTCCTCACTATTTATATTGACCTCCCATACCCAAGCTACTCAACACCTCTCTATTGTTTACAAATTAACACCCCAGCTCTCTAGCCATACCTGGTCACGCTTCCCTGAACATAACCCTGTTCCCATAGTATTACCGAACATAATCTAACAACAACTCCCAACAATATATAACACACTCTAACAATACCATACTACATCTATTTACAGTACCATAAACTAATTATATAAACGAAATCATCTGTGATCTTGACATCACTCCCCTCTTCAAGTAATTGTACACAAGTACAATTATATATTACACTCAAGATCACATTTAAGTTTGTTTTAATGCATAAATATCATAAAACACAATTGTCTAAATGTACAATAGCACAGTAATACATAAGAAATAACTGCTGACAAATAATCTGGATATGCAGAGAGTACATTATTTACACACTGCCATACACATAGTATGACTAGGGTGAACACCGGCTCAAGAGATCAGCCCCAACATTCTCACTTCCTTTGATTGCACGAATTAGAAATCTGTAGGGTTGCAAAGTCAGGGCCCACCTCATCACTCGTCCATTGGTCATTTTTGCCTTGGTCATCCATATTAAGGGCTGATGGTCAGTCTCCAAAATAAATTCTCTCCCATACAGATATCTTTCTAACTTCTGTATTGCCCACACAATAGCCAAACACTCTTTTTCTATTGTAGAATACGCTCTCTCACGATCTACTAACTTCCGACTCACAAACAATATTGGAAATCGCTCACCTTCCTGTTCTTGTAGCAGTACAGCTCCGATTCCAACGTCAGAAGCGTCTGTTCTTACCAAGAATGGTTTCTTCAAGTCGGGTAGTTTCAAGATAGGAAAACTTGACATATGGGTTCTTAACGTAGTGAAAGCTAATTCCTGGCTTTCTGTCCATATTACCTTGTTTGGCTTTCCTTTCTTTGTGAGATCAGTTAGCGGAACTGCTATGGCTGCATAGTTTGGGATAAATTTCCGGTAGTACCTGGTCAGTCCCAACAACGCTATAGGCTCATTACATGTCAGCTTGATCTTATATTCCATACAATCTACCTTCCCTGGTAAATCACTCAGTACATCTTTGAATTCACTTATGAGCTCCTTCACCTCATTTTGTTGCTCCTCTGTCAAATCTTCAGAAATGTCTACATCCTGATACGTTTCCTTAGAAACTAAAGAAGGTGAAGCTATGTCTAACATACTCACCTCTTCAGCCTTGACATCCACCAGACCAGCACTGACATGCACAAGTTGAGCTATGCTGACGTCACATACAGCTGTGTCCTTGACCTCCTCTCTCTCAATGTACCTTTTCAGTAGATTGGCATGATAGGTTTTAATCTTGTTACCAACCTGTATTCTGTAATTGCCAATGCCAAAGGTATCCAGTATTTTATATGGCCCTTTCCACTGCAGCAACAGTTTGTTTGAATCAGTGGGCAACAGAATTAATACTTTATCACCAACCTTCATTTTTCTTGGCTTGGACTTCACATCAAAGAACTTTTTGTATTTACATGCTTTCTTTTGAAGTTCTTGCTGTGCTACGTGAATAGTCTCCTCAAGACGGTTTTGAAGATCTAGCACACACTCATATGTGGTTCTTACCTCTGGATTTGGTATATCTCTTGTCCAGATTTCCCTCAGAATCTGTACTGGTCCTCTCACAGTGCGTCCATATAAGAGTTCAAATGGGGCAAAACCCAAACTCTCTTGAGGTACCTCTCGGTAAGCAAATAACAAAGCAGGTACATACCTGTCCCAGTCATTTGGTCGTTCTGCACACATCCGTTTCAGCATCGTCTTCAAGGTTCCATTGAACTTCTCCACTAGGCCATTGCACATTGGATGATAAGGGGAAGTAGTAAGCTGATGTATGGACAATAGTCTACTTACCTCCTTCATCACGCCTGACGTGAACTGGGCTCCCATGTCTGTTAATATCTCCTTGGGGATACCAACCCTACTGAATATCTCGAACAGAGCTTCGGCAACATATTCTGTCTCTACTCTGGGTAAAGCTACTGCTTCTGGGTATCGTGTTGCATAATCAACCACCGTCAGTATATACCTATTACCCTTGTCTGTGACAGGATACAATGGACCAATCAAATCAACAGCTACCCTCTCAAATGGCACTTCAATTAATGGCATTTGTCCCAGTGGTATTTTCCTTACCTTTCCCTTCGGCATGGTACGTTGACAAATATCACAAGACTGAACATGTCTTCTGACATCACCAATTACTCCTGGCCAATAAAACTGTGAGATTACCCTATCTAGAGTCTTCTTGATTCCAAGATGTCCACCCATCAGTGCTTCATGACATACCTTCATTACCTGTGTGCGCAATCCAACCGGTACTACTGCCTGTACAACTTGTTTACCATTGTCCATTTTATTGGAAGTATGCTTCCTATACAGCATATCATTCTCCACAAAGTAAGAGGAAGTACTATGTCGGGTCTCCCTAATCTTACCTTCTTCCACTAATTTTCTTATTTTGTTCAGACTTGAATCCTGATGTTGTAGGGATACGAACTCACCTCGACTCAGTGTCAACCCAACAGGTTCCAATGTCTTCAAGGGTTCCATGCCTACTTGGCGTACTCTTCTCTGGCTCCTTGTCTCTACAGCACCTACTGTTTTAATGTCCTGCTTATCCCACATCAAGTCTGGATCTCCTGGCTCTCTAACTCCGGGAATATTGCCTAATATTAAGTCACAGATTGGTGTGTCCATACATGCTGCTCTCACCATACCCGTGTAAAAGGGCGTATTTACAGTAATCCATGCTACCGGAAGTGTCAAGATCCTGCTATCTGCTAATTTACAAGATTGTGTTTCTGAAGTCAAACATGCATCTTTTACCATTGACCTCCTCACTATTACACCGTTACATCCCGTGTCTCTAAGCACATCTACTGGAGTGTCGTTTACCTTTCCCTGATAAAATGGCATGCGGTGATCTTTGGTAAGCACACTCCCTGAGGCTACATCTGCTTTAGTAACCTCCTCTGAAGTTGCTGCATCACCATCTAGAACTTCATGTATGCAGGGCTCTACTTTTGTGTTATCTGGATGTATTAGAGACATGTTTGTGTTGTCTTCACTCACCTGGATACTTGCCACTTTAAACTTGGGTTTCTTGCACTGTGCTGCCAAATGCCCAGTTTGATTGCAGTTGTAACATGTCCTTTCCTTAATAGGAACAAATTGTTTGGAACAAGTACCATGTTTACCTGATGCGCTACCCTCGACTATTTTCCCTTTGGAAACCTGCTTGTCAGTTTGACCTGGAATAACTGGTCTATTGTATCTTCCATGACTCGTACCTCTAGCTTCTATAAATTGCTCTGCTAGTCTAGCCATTTCCATCGCGTCTTTTGGCTTTCTCTCTCTCAAGAATATACCCAGATCCCTTCCAGTCACATTCAAAATCTGTTCACGCAGCAGCAAATCTCTCACACCTTCGAACGTCTTTTGTGTACCACTTAGTTCAATCCATCTGTTGAAATAGTTCTCAATTCTAACTACAAATTGTGTGAAAATCTCACCTGTTTCAGTTTTAGCAGTCCTAAATTTCTGATGGAATCCATCCTCAGTCATTTCATAGCGTTTAAGTAATGCAGTTTTAACTACATTGTAATTTTCAGCCTCAAAGGCATTTAACCGGGAGTATACTTCTAAAGCCTTACCTTTCAGCAGAGTACACAGGTAAGCTGCCCAATGGGACGGGTCCCAGCCTTGCGCTGTAGCTACACGTTCAAACCTTTGCAGATATGCATCAATATTGTCATTGTGGTCGTCAAATGGAGGCATTTTAGGCATCTTGGGAATGGCTGCCGATCTATTCTCTCCTACCTGCCCTTCTTGATTTCCTGCCGCACTCTTTTCTAACTTGGCTAGTTCTATTCTTTCATTTGACTGTATTTTACACTTTTCTTTCTCCAATTCTAATCGTTCTCTCTCTCGTTCCCATTCTAACCTTTCTTTCTCCTTTCTTTCCTCCAGTTCTAACTTTTTAATCTCCCGCTCCCTAGCTCTTTCCTCCCGTTCGAGCCTGTCCTTTTCTTTCTCATTCTCCAACTCCATTTGCTCTTTCACAAACACTCTCAAATCATCTTTCTCATACCCTAAACTCTGACCCAGTTTGATAAGTTTGTCAATGTCCATAATTGTCTGTATGAGGGCAAAGCAGGGTACACAAAAAGTCAAACTGTCTGGAATAAATAGGGATCCTACCAAGAATAAAACCGGAGGTGATTTCCCATATATCCCAATGTTCAAAATGTTCACGACGAACCAATGGCCTTAACTGACCAATAACCACAATACACCCTCCACCCTTGAATTCCAAATCATACACTCAAGGACGCAGAAGTGGTGCCGTATGTTCTAACCCTTCTTTATGGACACAAAGATTCTGCAGCGATATACAATCAACAACGCTACATCAAATGCGCTACAGAACACAACTAGGGTTCCCTTTGATAGTGACAAATAATCTAATTATCCCACCGCTGCCACCAAAATGTCACATACCAAAGTAACCACAACAGAAGAATAGTTTGTTTTGCAAAACTTTATTCCTCCCCTTAAGATATAAGTAACCCCAATACCTATACTAAACTAATTCTACAGGTGCAAATACAACTAACTAATCTAATTACCTAACCTAGCTACATATACAGTTCTGTCTACCACTTAAATTGCTAAAGTTCTAATAATACTACTACTACTACTAACTACACTAAAATCCTAATACCCTCACTAATATAGATAATGATTACATATAATCCCAATCAGAAACTAAACAATTGAACTAAATAACAATAAAGGAATTAGCCACTCAGAGAGAACACTTTCTCTTTACAATGTAATCAGAATGTCAGTGCACTTTGGTTCCACTTGGTGACGTCATGGTATTTGTGTGGTATCCCTCACACCCAGGCGATGGTTTCCCTCACGGAGTTTAAGGGGCCTGTGTAATGGTTGATGGCTGTGCCATCCACATCTCACATTACTAGGAGATACATGCTCCTTGTACAACAGGGAAGACTCTTGTCTGTCTCCTTACAGGCGGAGATAATACCCCTCTCCTTACTTTAAGGATAACCGGCCAGTTCCGGGACACTACAATACAATATAAGTAACTACAGTTACTCAGTAAGACATGTGTCAATGTCTTATACTTTATGCATGTACTTTACTCCGATTTACATATTTGAAAGTGGAACAGTTTTTGTGGAACGATAACATTCAAATTTTGAATGGCTTTGTGGCTATATAGTGTTACAATATGCACATATATCTAGAAATACTACATCAGTAAAACAATTTCTTGCTACATCTACTCAATCAATAAATACAAAAGTAATAATGATAATAAAAACTTACGCCAGCCAGCGTGAGATGCAATCCCATACAAAAGTTGAACCCATACAGGTGAACACAGTGGTGATTCTGGCTGACTGTGCAGATTACTACCCTTCCTCACTATTTATATTGACCTCCCATACCCAAGCTACTCAACACCTCTCTATTGTTTACAAATTAACACCCCAGCTCTCTGGCCATACCTGGTCACGCTTCCCTGAACATAACCCTGTTCCCATAGTATTACCGAACATAATCTAACAACAACTCCCAACAATATATAACACACTCTAACAATACCATACTACATCTATTTACAGTACCATAAACTAATTATATAAACGAAATCATCTGTGATCTTGACAGTTATCGGTTAATCCTTTGATCGATCCAGACACAAGAAATGCCAAATGGGGGCCTTTGTTGGGTAATCTAAGTGGCGTTACCACTAATTATACCAGTTATAAATTCATTAACTGAGCATCAAGTGAATGATGACAAAAAACTTGTAGGTTTATACCACCTCACATCGATTACAACCTAGCGACACCAAGTGATATTGACAGAATCGTCTATGAAAACAAGGGTTGTAACTCGGAAGCTAGGCAAAGCAGGAGACAAAACTAAATGATAGTAGATTGTGAGAACATATAGCTTTCATTTTTTCTCAACAGCTTTCGCGATTTCAGGTTTGTACAAATTTCTATACTTGCAATTACGTCACGGAGACGCTCCACTGTGACTGGTTGAAATTTCGTTTGCGGCTGAGAATTGGGCACTGTTGACAAAAAGATCGATTTAAGTTAAGTAAAGGTCGAAATGAGTAGTTTTAATGACGGGGTTTCATTTATAGCGATGTCAGCAAGTGATTTTGTATTTGTACCCTACTAGAGTATATGTGATCTTTAAAAAATATCTCTCCTACTATTTTGTTTAAGATTTTTGACACACTGATAAAGCCAATTTTACTTTATTCCAGTGAGATATGGGGAGTTTTCAAAATTGAATATGTTGAACGTTGTCACATTAAATTTTGTAAATATGTTTTAGTTGTTGGGTATTATGTCTCAAATGATGCTGCTTTGGGTGAATGTGGCAGACATGGTCTGTTTATTGATTATCATAAAATTGTTAGCAACGCCAACCGTTAGATGTCCAAAACAATGTTTTCTACTATGTAAATCATTAAATGAATGTAATATATCACTTGGGCATCAAAGGTAAAACACATACTATTTAGTTATGGCTTTGGTATAGTGTGGATCACACATAAAGTGGGTGATAAAACATATTTCTCGGTACTTTTGTACAAAGACTTAAAGACAGTAATCAACAAAATTGGTACTCTACAGTTTGCGATTGAAGTAAATTATGTAATTATATGGAATATAAATCTATACAGTCAGTTGAATATTATTTGTGTGCTATCCCAGAAAGAGAATACAGAAGACTTTTATGTCTATTACGTATATGTGAACTCCCTTTAATTGTTAATATTGGTAGACGATGCGGCATTCCCCGCTATAACAGGTTAAGTACATTTCGTGCGTTAGCTTGCATAGAAGATGAATATTACTTACTTTTAAAATGCCCATTGTATGACTATCTCAGATCAAAATATATGCCAAGATGTTATTGTAGTCCACCCACAATGTTTAAGTTTGTACTAAGACAAACATTGTGTTAAACTTTGCAAGGTTTATTAAGGAAGCACTATTACTCAGAAGCTCCCATCTGTCATTATAATGATCTTTCTTATGTTGAACATGGGCCATTGGCCTTTATACTAAATGAGGAAACTAACACTATATGACTGTCGTGAAGTCAACATGTCATGTTTATCACAATACGAAAGTTTTTTGCTATCATCAATTGTTTTCTAAAATGAACTACATTTGCAAATCACGAGAAATTACCGTAATGGAATTACAATGAGTGTATTGGCTGGATATGGTTAACGTGTCAAATGTGTCTGGACCCGAGAAACTATACCGCTTGTATAACACAAAGACCAGTAAACAAACACAATGTGACTTTATTTACAGCTCATGATACCGGCTGTGTCCTCTCTGAAGGGCATGATGGACTTTATGTACGATCGGCATTATTCCAGCCATATAGTGACGAGATCAAGTTTGCATTTGTTGCCGTTCTAAGTAAAACAATAAATGGGTGAAAACGTTCGGTGTAGGTATCTGACCTTTATACAAACGTGATGACGTGTTGTTAAGTGTGAAGTGAATCATGTCTTCAACTGATACCACTACTTCAGATATGATGCTGAACTTAAGGTGGACGTAGAGGGATTCGAACCCTCAAATATTGGGTTTTTGTATGACCAAGGGACGCAACTCTATCTAGCATATGGTGCCAGGCAAATGAGCCAGCTGTGACTCTCATGGAACTGAGAAAAGAGGTGAAACGGTTGCTACATTTTCAAGAAACCTAGAAAATGCAGAGACAAATGCATGCGTCACGTGTTGAAATAATAAAGCTTATTGACGCCTTGGATGTTGTAAACGCGAAGGACTCGTACAACACTTTTTCAAATCATGGTAAACATAGCATGTTCGATTATCTCTCGGATGTTGTGAAATGTACACATCAAAGAGTACAGTTGGTGGAATATTGTGTGACATGGCTATTCTGAATTGCAAAATTTCAGTGTTTCAGGAACAGAGTTGAGGATGGAAACTAATGGTTAACCTTTACATGACTGTTTATGCTACGGCCAGAAGTGGCCCCACAAGAAGACCTACGTACTTCCAGACATTTGGACTCTTCATATGACATAATAGACTAATTGACTGGAGTCGAAAAAGAACATTGTCTTAATGACGAGTGTATCTCAAACTGAACATTGCCCTCTGATCTACAGGGGAATAATACAAGATAAACGCGTTTCTTTGGCGCATCTGATGATACGAGAGACAAGTATCATTCTTGCTTGCAATTGCTTGCAATTATTTCATGCGTACTAAAACAATATCACCACTGTACCTAAAACCACCTACGTTCTGTATGATCAATTTAAGTAACACCATTATCATACCCTTGATAGCTTTTCCTCTGGAGGTTTATCACTAAATATATTAACGCATCTACCAATAATCTTCCAGAAATGAAACAGAGAGACGGTGGACAGATGATTAGCGCAGATCTATATGTTATTTGAGCCAGTGATAGAGTTATGAGATTTAACCCTGCTATAAACAATACGTCGCAACATGGACGGTTGTTTGGGTGAAAGCAAAAGTGAATATAAACTCCAGGATAATACTCTGATGCATGAACGTTTATCAAACTACATAAAATGTCTTCGTTGCAAATGCCGCAACTTTATTATCGAAACAGCAGAGACTGTCAAAGTAGAAAGGCCATGTCACATGACGCAACGCAGATACTGCAGATCACCAAAAAAACAATACCATACATCACTGATGTAACAATATCACAGATAACTGATGTAGCAATATCACAGTTTACTGGTGTAACGATATTACAGATTCCTGAAGTAACAATATAACAGGTGACCTTAGTAACAATATCACAGATATTCATGCCACACTATGACAGATGGCTGATGAAACTATATCACAGACGACTGATGTAAACATATAAGAGGTAATTGGTATAACGTCACATATGAAGGTAGTAGCAATATCAAAGAAGGCTGAAGCCACAACATCACAGATGATTGATGTAATAATATCACAGATGATTGATGCCACAATATCACAGATGACTGATCTAAAATGAATTACAGATGGCAGTTAAAACAATATCACTGATGACAAAGGCAATATTATCACAAAGCAGCATTGTCACAGATTATTGAAGTAACGATATCACAGACGGCTGGGGTAACACTATCACAAGTAACTGGAATAGCAATATCACGGATTATTGATCTAACAACGTTACAGCTAAATGATGCAGCAATATCACAGATGATTAAAGGCAAAATATCACAGGTGACTAATGTAACAATATCACAGATGAATGATGTAACAATATCACAGATGACTGGTGTAACAATATCACAGATGACTGGTGTAATAGATAACAGATGTCTATTGTAACAATATCACAGATGAATGATGTAACAATATCACAGATGACTAATGTAACAATATCACAGATGACAATATCACAGGTGACTGCTGAAAAAGTATCACATATGGCTGGGTTAGCAATATCACAGATGACTAAAGTAACGAGATGACAGATGACTGAAGTAACAATATGACATATGATTGATGTAACAATATCACAGATGACTCTAATAGCAAGGAGTGAAGTAACATTATCACAGATGTTTCTTGTAACGGTATCACAATGATTGGTGTAACAAGATAACAGATGACTGGTGTAACACTATCAGATGAGTGGAGCAACAATATCACATGTGGCTGATGTAACAATATCACAGATAACTGAAGTAACAATATCACAGATTAGTGGAGAAACAATATGACAGGTGAGTGCAGTAAAAATATCACAGATGACTGGTGAAACAATATCGCTGAGAGTTGTACTACTGACTGTAGCCACAATATCACAGGTGAACGGAGTAAACCTGTCACAAAAAAACTGGAATACGGATATCTCCGATAATGAAATTATGGATATCATGTGACTGATGAAGCACAAGAGTTGTCCTCACAATATAAGAGATATCGGGAGTAACAATGTTATGGAGAAATTTTATCCTAAAATACGCGTGTCCAAGACAGATATGTTGACAATACCACTGATAGTTGAGGAAACAGCAGCCCAGATAAAGAAAGCGTTGATATCACAGACAAGTGGTGTAACATAATCAGAGTAAACAGATGAAATAACATGACATCGAAATGTCGCACCATTGTCACAGAAAAATGATTAAACAATATCTCAAATAGCAAAGTAATCACCTCAATATAAGGATGACAACTGAAGAAACACAATTATTAAACTTAACACATTGACGTGGATTCATGATTAGTAACATCACCTGTAACCACTACCACTACTACCACCACACTACCACTACCACTACCACCACACTACCACTGCAACAACCACTACCACTACCACTGCAACTACCACTACCACTACCACTGCAACTACCACTACCGCTACCACTACCACTACCACCACCACCACCACTGCCACTACCACTACCACTACCACTGCCACTGCCACTACCACTGCAACTGCCACTACCACTACCACTACCACTACCACTACCACTACCATCAACACTTCCAATAATACTACCACTACCAACAACACTAACACTAACGCCACCGCCACCACCACTAACACTAACACTAACATAAACAAAATTGCAATGTAATATTATGCAAGGCAAAACATAAGCATAAGGCCACTTGCACTTGAACTGCCAGAAACAGTGGTCATGTGCAATCACCTATAAGCAGCGATGCAATAACAACAGGAGAAAGCAGCGATGCAATAACAACAGGAGAAAGCAGCGATGCAATACAGGCCACTGCCACGTGTATCAAATTCATGATGCCTCTACCACGGTTATATCATATCTCAGGATGGATATTACGTTACATGTGTAAACAGTAGCTTCACAATGAACACACATCGGCCATACAGTCTCTGCTGTTCACTCCACACATTACTGTTCAGCTGTTATGTGGAAGAGTCCTTTAAATGTTTAGCTGTAACCCCTTTGGAGACTAGCTTGGTAGTGTTCAATGAGAAGTTCATTCATTAGTCAACTGTTACCAAAACATCATACCCGTATGGGAAGGATGCCTTTTTCCATTCGTGTTTTTCAAAAGGACCCAGGAAAACGAGACGTAAAAAAGAGTGTTCATGGTTGGATGGCATGACTCATTATAATCAGTTGTCCACTATAGGAGTGCCACGATGCTGGGGCCCTCTTACCGAGCGATAGCGTCCCGAGTTTGTATCATCATTTGCTGTGTGTTGGGAGTAACAACCGTCCATTAATCTGCATCACCGCTTGCTTTCTTCAAACATCAGTCTTAGATGTTGCGAGATAACGGAGATTCTGTTTAAACACGTCCTTGTAGGGTTTGTTTGGTACTCTTGTTTGCATCATGGTGAGACACCTGAAATAATAAAGACGATAACCGAACTGCTATTAACTTATAATTGAAATCATCGAACGTTCACGACTGAAGCTAATCTATTTGACAACTGGCCACTTTCGTCTCCACAGCAGTAGTATACCCACATACCACACTACAGGGCAAGTAACAATGTTGCATACATCAGCAAAATTGTGTTTGCATTTCATATAGTATATCAGATTGAATAGATTCAAAATCATGTTGGTCACAATGAGCAATGGCGATAGCTGTATGCAAGTATACATACACGGCTGTGCAAAAATACGTATCATGATATTATACATAATGATGTATACTCTAGTTTATCTTCAGATCTACAAAGGAGACAACATGTGTCATATTTGGGCCTTCACTTTCTTGGTAAAGTACAAATTCTAGTAAGTTGTTTGCTTGAGTCCCATCCGGGATTTGAACCCGCTCCCTCAGAGTCAGGCACCTAATCGCCAGCACACAAAGTCAGCTACCTGGTCCGCTCAGCTACCGCGGTGGAAATGAAATCCCAAATATGACATATGTTGCATTTGACCACTTTCTAAATGGCACCGTGTAATCATACATAGGAAACAATCTATTACAAGTGCAAATGGAATCTCCACATGTTCAAATAACCAGTTTCTTATACGAATGCCCTATATGTTGATTACTTACGCTAACGTTGTAGGGTTTGCGTTGCCCTTCTGCACAGGCTGTGGAGTTGTGTGAACCTTGACAAGTCAGATTTATATATACACCGTAGGTTTACTATAGTAGCCGTTGCTGCTCAAACATCAAACATTCAAATCACACAATAAGTCAATACTGCTCATTATCGACCTAATGCCGCTAACTGATTGTTTATTAAGCCTAACGATGTATCAATGTCATCCCGTCAAATGGCGACATATTAGCAGGCATTGTTGACAGGCTCCTGTGATTGATACTTGCTTAAGATCAACACGATTAGTTAGTAATCCAAATTGACACCATTGTAATCTAATATGTTGCCATTTTAGGTTTTTGAATACTGAATTTGCGATATTGTTCTACAATTCGTCAACTTGAGGCTGGTATTACAACAGCATAACAATAAATGTTGTATCAACACAAACCATTGTTGATCAAAGACAATGATGGCTGTCACACGACACTTTTAGCTGCACAATTTTCCAGACGTATAGAAAAAAAGGTACCAGTGTTGAGGGTATTCTCCGTTATCACTTCTTCTTAGCAGTTCTTCAATGATGTAAAAGTAATATTGTTGGCGCTCGATTCACTTAAAAAGGTCCTTCTTTGGTTTGTTCTGTTATCTAATAGCGTGCATGGTTCTATGTTCAATGTGATTAAAGATGTTTATGCAAAGACTAATGCTAGTGTTCAGTTAAATAATTTAAACGTTTCGAAATATTTTGATTCTTTGCTTGGGGTTCGACAAGGATGTATCTTAAATCCTCCTTCATTTGCGTTGTATGTTAAACAGTAGTATACGAAAATAATTTACACATGCACACACATACACATACACACACACACGCGCACACACACATGCACACATTGCATACATGATATCAATCTCAACGGCACTTCGTATCAACAATCTCAACCCCTGGTGAGGATACAACTAGGCGCACTCAGTTTATGTGACTTTCAAATCCTAACTAGGTGATACAGGCGTATTCATTTATTCACAGTTTATGAAATTGTATTTGGGACAGTCCGCGGGTGATTTATGTATATGTGTTTATTTTGCTATTCGTCTTCAGAGGAAAATCAATGTATTATTAGAATTTTGGGGCTTGTCTGTACATTAATAGAAAACAGAGTTTATCTTTAGAAATGGAGGTCAGTAAGACGGTCTGAATCTAGATATGCATGTACTTTGATGGTCATAAGTTAAACGTTTCTGCATGCATGTATATGTGTATATTTGTTACATTTGTAAAATAATAAATCTAAAAACAGACGTATTCGTTAAAATGGTAGAGAAATCAGCTTCACTTTTCATCCAAACGTCTGTAAGACATATATATGTAATATCAAATTGTGACAGACGTATAACCTGTTTTTAACCTATTTAAAATACCGTTCTCAGTAGTCCATGTACGTTCCGGAGCCGTCTCCTTATTCACTGGGTCTTTTTACCCAGTTCCAAGATGATGTTAATGTCAATGTCATAAGTGTATCTCTTATCTCCAACGAAAAGTTTATCAAATTGCAAACACATTCTAGTGTTAGATTCCTTTTCTCTTGTCTATATCATTAAGGATACACGTTTCCTCCTGATGTCCTACTGTCACACTGAAGTCTTCCCATACATGTTTCCTCCTGATGTCCTACTGTCACACTGAAGTCTTCCCATACACGTTTCCTCCTGATGTCCTACTGTCACACTGAAGTCTTCCCATACATGTTTCCTCCTGATGTCCTACTGTCACACTGAAGTCCTCCCATAGACGTTTCCTCCTGATGTCCTACTGTCACACTGAAGTCTTCTGATACACGTTTATTTGATCTGGTGTCATTGATACTCTCCCCGTGGCATCTGTCACATGCACGTGATAAAACACGCTGGTTTGTCCTTTGTGCACGTTCGATAGGGATCGAGTGTGCGTCATCTGCTTCTGCTTCAGTCGCCTCTCCGAGTCCTCTCTCACTGTACTTTCCTATTCAGTCCAAGTTCCACCTTCCTTTTCAGGGAGCCCTTAGAAAGATAAATTATCACGACGACTATGATTCTCTAAATTGTCACTTTGCTACTTTGCTTTTTTATTTTGACTTATCAGCAACTGTGTGCTTTGTTTACACTTTATCACTTTTATCACCTTTACGTCCTGTTCAGAGTATCTATCATCACTGAGCGTTGTTTGTCAAGTATCAGATCCCGGGCTCAACTCAACATTCCCCGATAGTATCAATAGTGCAGCAAATGCCAGAGTCGGAATGCAGAGACTCACCGAAAACCGTGACACCACGAGTGGATATGTCCCATCCCGTCTTATCTGCCTCTTACTTGTTTGACAAGGATACAAGAAGCTGTATCGGAACGTCACTTCACCTGACTAAAAGAGTTGTTCATCCATAAAGTTTTGTCCTTACCACGAGGGTAGGCAGTTTTCGTCACATGGACTTTCTCGATTGACAGAAAGTTCCAATGCCAAACCCCATGTTTCAGTTGCGATACCAATAGTTGTCTATATATGTTTGGAATATATACATCAGTTTTAGACTTTGGGGGAATTCGTAAATTTCACAAAATGTCATTTTTGTTCTCATGCAGTGCAAACGTGTCCCGTCATCAAAGGGAAGTGACTCTGCCTCTACACTGAACGGTCGTGGTTTACGACACAATACATTACAATCCTTTTTTTCGTCCTCTTGAAAATCATGGATGTGAAAGATATTCTTCCTTCACGGGTATGATGTTTTGGTAACCGTTTCTTAATGAATGAACTTCTCGGTGAACACTACCAAAGGGTTACAGCTAAACATCTAAATACTTCCACATAACAGCTGAACAGTAATGTGTTGAGTGAACACAGCAGAGACTGTATGGCCGATGTGTGTTCACTGTGAAGCTACTGTTTACACATGTAACGTAATATCCATCCTGAGATATGATACAACCGTGGTAGAGGCACCATGGGTTTGATACACGTGGTAGTGGCTTATTCCAGCGTTGTATTGCGTCACTGCTTCCTCCTGCTGTGTTATTGTATCAGTGCTTACAGTTAATTATACAGGGCAAGGAGTAGTGGTAGTACAAGTACAAGTAGCCCTTTGATATTTTTAACCTTGCATGATAATACCTTGTAATTTTACTTTTTTCTGATTCTCATAACACGTCAAGATCCAGTGGTGGTAGTGACGGCGCTAGCGGTAGTGGTAGTGATTAGAGGTGATAGCGTATATAAACAGTCAATCCACGTCTGTGTGCTAAGTTTGATAACTTCAGCTTCCATCCTTAAACTGAGGTGATTACTTTGCTATCAGATGTATTGTTTCATGATCTAAGTGTGATAATCGTGCGACATCTCGATGTCATGTTATTTCATCGGTTGTATGTGATATTGTCACACCAGTTACCTGTTACCTGTTACCAGTTACACTTTGTCTGAGATGCTGTTTCTCCAATCATCTGTGGTATTTTCAGCATATTTGTCTTTGACATTGTTGTATCTGTCATGTTGTCACATCGTGACATCGTTACTCCAAATATCTGTGATATTGCAGCTCTTCGTGCGGTTGTTGTGTGTGCCGCTCCTAAGTAAATGCTCCCTGTTAATTATCTTCTTGTTTGTGAAGACTTCTCAACATGGCGACTAGCCGGCAGTGATGGCTGCTTGACGTTCAGGCGAGATTTAGGTCACCAACTTAAGTTCAAGATGTTAGCATTTCACAAGTGCTGATTTACATTGATGAATTACATTGTTGTATTTGAAACCAAATCCCAATTGAAAAGAATTAAATTTCAATTCCGTCTTGATTCTGATTTTTCTATTTTTTTAACTGGTTATAAAATACACTGACTTCGCAGCATTGACATTGACTTCCTGGTGTGAAGCGGATGACATCGTGATCATCAATATGACGTCTTAATCTGTGTTGTGCAGTTCGATATAAGGAAGCAAAATGCTGCTATATTTTAAGGATATTTTCATTTTTAGAACGTGGGTAATAAATAGGAAACTAAACTCGTTACCCTTTCATATCAAGTTTATGTCCTTCGTGAAATGTGTTGTGCTGCATCGTGACAGCGGAGACTAAAACCTGGTTGTTTTAGGAAACGTAAGTGAGTTCAGAGTGTGCACTAGTGTAGCGGTCAGAACTGGAATACAACCAGACCTGGGATACGGCCAGAACTGGGATACGGCCAGAACTGGGATACACAACAAAACGCATCATCCGTAAAATGATATTTAACAGCATGACTTTTAATTTCGATGTGTAGTGTCACAGAATACACAATTCTCATGCAATGCATGTGAAAGTTGGGAATCAGATGGTCTCAATGATGGGTATAAAAGGTTGATGGCAGTCTGTTGATTATTCACTGTATTTGGAATATTGTTGACGAACGCAAAATGTCTCGTCTAAGTGAAGCCAACCGTCATATCGCCATTGGTCTCCTTGAAGCTGGCCAGTTTCAAAGTGCAGTTACCCGCCGCATGAATGTTCACCAAAGCACCATTTCACGGCTTTGGGAGAGATATCGCCGGCAGAATTTGGCAGCAGATGCCCTTGGTAGCGGGCGACCTCGAACGACCACTGCGGCGCAGGATCGCTACAACCGGGTACATCACTTGCGTCATCGAACAGATACGTCGACCAGTACCACTCAACAAATACCGGGATTGAGGAGGCTTTCTCCACAGACCGTCAGGAGCAAGTTGAGAAAGGCTTGTTTAGGTACCAGAAGAGGGTGTATTTTGGTCCTGTGATTCGGCAACAACATCATCGACATCGAGTTCAATGGTGCACCAACGTTCATGCCTGGAACATACCGAAGAATATTGTTCAGTATTGAATCGAGATTTCTGTCGGAACGTCGCGGTGGAAGAATGCGGGTGTACAGACGTCGACGTGAACGTTTCGCCGCCGGGTGCAGTTGCGTTCCCCAGGTGGACTGATACGGCCGTGGAAGTACTATGATATGGGGAGTGATCCCCTGCCGTACGAGGAGTGATTTGGTGACGATCCAGGGCAACCTGACAGCTCAAAGGTACTGTGACGAAAATCCTACGCCCACACCTCCTTCCAATCATTGATCTTCAGAGGGAGTTGTTTCAACAGGACAATGGCAGGTCCCACACATCTCCTCACAGACTTCCTCCAGAACCCCAACATCAATGTGTTCCCCTGGCCCTCAAGATAGACGGACTTAAATCCGATCGAACATCTGTGGGATGCCCTGGACAGACTTGTGCGACGCCGTAACCTCAGCCCAAGACACTTCAGCCACTCGCACAGACACTATTCGTTTGAAGCCGTAGTAGTTCTGGATGTCCATGGTAGTCACACTAGGTATTAACTTTCGCGCTACCACACGTTTCCATCTGACACTGAAACTGACTTCCCTCGAGTAAGTGCCAAAGATGGATAAGTCTGCATTCCCCGCCTGCAATTTCCCTATGTTTCATTGACTCATAAAGAAAATAAAGACATACAGTTGAAATTCCTATATGCGTTTCTCTAGAGTATTATTTAATAAAAACACAATTATTAAGAGCAAACTCAGCTGTGTAGCAAAAAACACACGCAAACAATGTAGGGAATTTGTGTGATAAGTGTAATCAAGAAAACAGACCATGCAATACTGATCCACTGTTTTCAGATTTTGCCCTTTAGTATGAAGTACAAGAACCCAAAAGATAATAAAGTATTCCATTAAATTAGAGAAAACTTTTTCCACTTCAAACACTCCTGGCTGGGGAGATATGAGAAACAATATAATAGAAATCTCGTAAAATCAGTTCTGTTGATCAGCCCTCCAGCCTAGTTAATATTTATTACGTGATGTAAATTACATCATGCTTGCATTATAAAACAACACGGACTAGTGCAGGCCCCGGGGTAGAATAGGCCTCAGCAACCCATCCTTGCCATGAAAGGCGGACCCGTGAAGGTCCCGGGGTAGAATAGGCCTTCAGCAACCCATCCTTGCCATAAAGGGCGACTATGCTTGTCGTAAGAGGCGACTAATGGTACCAGGTGGTGAGGCTTGCTGACTTGGTTGACACATGTCATCGGTTCCCAATTGTGCAGATCGATGTTCATGTTGTTGATCACTGACTCGATTATTTACAGACCGGACCAGATATAGCCGGAATATTACTGAGTGCGGCGTAAAAAAAACTCTCACTCACTCACTCACTCACTCACTCACTCACTCACTCACTCACTCACTCACTCACTCACTCACTCACTCACTCACTCACTCACTCACTCTAAAACTCTAAAACTCTAAAACTCTAAAACTCTAAAACTCTAAAACTCTAAAACAACACAGTTAATGAAATTGAAACGTCGCACACCATGAGAGGTTTGCTTAGGTGCGAATTGCCGCACGATATGAATGATTGGATAACTGACGACTACAAAACAAATTAGACACTCTTAAGGTGCTTCCAACCTATATTGGCGACTTTAAATGTGAACTACATAACTGCAGAGGAATATGGAAATATGTAACTGATAACTTTCGTGTGTGTGTCCCCACAACAGAAAATCATATTCGCGAATAGATCACTCTAATAGGGATTTCCGAAATTGTGGACTGTTTATTCCGATTCAGGTCGCTACACACATGTTCTTGGTCTGCAAGATAATCAGCGACTGTCGTGACATTTAAACATATTCACAAGATGAGACTGGTTCAAGACAGACATGTTTAATGTTTAAATGATATTCCGGAATAAGATTATCAATAATACGTGATACAATGTCATTGCTCATCTGTACACACTTTGAATAACAGCCAAGGATATCGCGCATCAACAGTTTGACAAACTAACATACTACTACTACTACTACTACTACTACTACTACTACCTCCACCACCACCACTACTACTACTACTACTACTACCTCCAACACCACCACCACCACCACTGCTGCTTCTTACTACTACTACTACTACTACTACTACTACTACTACTACTACTACTACTACTACTACTACTACTACTACTACTACTACTACTACTACTACTACTACTACTACTACATCACCATCACCATCACCATCACTGCTTCTACTACTACTACTACTACTACTACATCACCATCACTGCTACTGCTGCTGCTACCACCACCACCACCACCACCACCACCACTACAACAACAACAACAACAACAACAACAACAACAACTACTACTACTACTACTACTACTACTACTACTACTACTACTACTACTACTACTACTACTACTACTACTACTACTACTACTACTACTACTACTACTACTACTACTACTACTACTACCACATCACCATCACCATCACTGCTGCTTCTTCTACTACTACTACTACTACTACTACTACCACATCACCATCACCATCACTGCTGCTGCTGCTGCTGCTGCTGCTGCTGCTACTACTACTACTACTACCACATCACCATCACCATCACCATCACTGCTTCTACTACTACTACCACTACTACTACTACTACATCACCATCACTGCTGCTGCTGCTGCTACCACCACCACCACCACCACCACCACTACTACTACTACTACAACCACTACTACTACTACTACCACTACATCACCATCACTACTACTACTACTACTACTACTACTACTACTACTACTATAATCAGAACAAAAACTGCTGCTACTACTACTACCACCACCACCATTACTACTACAACTACTGCTACTATTACATCTTATACCATACTTCAACCATCACTGCTACTCCTACAGTCAGAGTTACTACTACTACTACTGCTGCTACTACCACAATTACTACTACTACTACTGCTGCTACTACCACAATTACTACTACTAATGCTGCTGCTACTACAACTAACGGTACTACTACTACTACATCTTACACCATACTTCAACCAAAACTGCTACTCCTACAGTCAGAGCAACTACTACTACTTCTGCTACTAATACTGTTGCTACTACTACTACTACAACCACCACCATTACTACTACAACTGCTTCTACTACTACTACTGTCACTACGACAACCAGTGCTACTACACTGCTACTACTACGTTCTTGAAATTCTACTTCTGATGATCCTGAAACAGCAAATACACATAATCACAATCACCACTTCTGTCATTACACCAAGTACCTTTTCTACCAGTACTACTACTTCTACCACTGCAACTACTTCTACTACGACAGTTACTACTACCGATGCTACTACAACAACTACTACTACCATGAATGATACAATTTGAACTACTACTATTATTACTACCTTTTCTACTACTACTACTACTACTACTACTACTACTACTACTACTACTGCTAATTATACTACTGTTAATACTGCTACTTCTACTGCTACCAGTACAACTTTGACTAGTACTTGTCCTACTACATTTCCACACACCTGTGAATACTTCCACTACTACTACTACTACTACTACTACTACTACTACTACTACTACTACTACTGATACAGCTGCTACTACCCCTACTACTACTAGTACTTTTACTTCTACAAGTACTACCACTTCGACTACTGCCACTTCCACTACTAGTACTACTAGTACTGCTGCTACTACCACTAATACTGTTACCACCACTGCTACTACTACTACCACAAAACTAGTATTTCTTCTATTTCCACTACTACTATCATTTCTACTAATACAACTACCTTTATTACTACCATTGATAATTATTAGTGCTACTACCGGCAATGCCTCTTCAACCTTGATTGTTACGCTAATGATACTCAACTGCTAAGAAAACACAATGTTATAGACGCAAAATCAAAGTTGCAGAAGTTGAAGAGTCTGGGGGCAGTGTGAAGACATGGATGACTGCAAAATATACTCAGAATAAATGATAACAAAACAGACATTCTCATGGCCTGTTCACCAGTCAACATAGCTAAACTGAGGGCAAATTCACTTAAGATAGGTGAATCTCAGATCTTCGTCAGTCCTACAGTCAAAAACCTGGGTGTCTTGATAGATTCTACACTTTCTATGGAGCCACACGTCAGTAACTTATGTAAAATCTGTTATCATCATATAATGAATATCTCCAGCATATGCCACCAACTAACAACTAATGCAACCCACCATCTTGTTAGATCTATGGTGTTGTCCCGTTTGGACTACTGTAACAGTTTGCCTGGGAACATGAACAAAGACCTGCTCTCTAGATTGCAAAAACGTCCAAAATGCAGCTGCCAGATTGATCTGCAGAACCACCAAGCACAGCCACATCTCCCCAACCCTCAAGCGTCTGCACTGGTTGCCAATCTCAACTAGGATAGAATATAAGATTCTCAGCATGACATGTAGTTGTCTTGACAATGCAACCACGTCATATCTCTCTAGTCTTGTCAGAAATTACGTTCCAACAAAGACTTTAAGATCAGCCAATCAGTCACTGCTCATCGTCCCCAACGCACGTCTAAAGAGATATGGACACCGACGTTTTTCCTACTTGACAGCTATCCACTGGAACATTCTACATGCGTCCATCAAAGAATCCCAATCATTAGCCAGTTTCCAGTCTAACTTGAAGACTTTCCTGTTCATGAAGCACTACGACCTCTAAATGAACACCCGTATGTAACTATGTACATGTGTCAGCGCCATGAGAACATGGACTTATTATTACTAATACTATCATTGTTATATCTCCACAAAACCCCACTAAACCATGGCTACTACTATTAGTAGCTACTGCTACTATTACTACTAGTACTAGGTCTGATGCTTTTGAAACTATGGTTACTAATTTCACTATGAACACTACGGCTACTCCGCTAACTACCACTAGTACTATTACCAGTCCTACTACGATAACTATTGCCACAGCTACCACTACCGCTGTCTCTACAGCTATTCCTACCTCTACAAAGCTTCTGATACTACTCCTGCTACTACTACTACGACTGTGACATCTGTGGCTGGTTTCCCCGAGGAGTCCTCTGTGACAGAGGAAGGTATGCCATTATATGCGGATATAGCTTAATGGGGTTCCTCGGGAAAACATCACGAACTATTCAGCCATTACGATCAATGATAATGCTATCATACTGTTGTTACATCCATCCAATAGCCATGTCCTGCTACTATTAAGTGCAAGTTATCACTCTGTTTAGCAGAACTTAGTGGAACCACACCTGATTGTCCAAACTGTTACCCTTCTATGCAGTGTAGCACTGTCCTGCTCCGAGTTCCCAATGGCAGATTCAGTCAACAGATCAGAGCTGGGTAACCATTGCTATCCGGCATGGAATGAGTCAAGTTCATATAAGTGGGTTTAAAATACAGACGTCTCATATAGGTCGGGTAAGTGTTCATTCAGACTCATTCACCGCCGTATATCCCGGTAACCTCTGTCGTTATTGAACAAGGATTAACGTTGGAAAAGTCCGCACGGTGGTCTGAAATCGGCGATGTAATGTTCTTCCCTAGGAGCTACCAAAGTGAATTGACGACAGTTCGAGTGCAGTTCCTTTCTATGTGGTGGACACATTGTGTTCGTTGAGATCGAAAGCGGAGCCGTCTTCAGTTTTAGTTGTGTTTCCAGTGCTCTTCTCGGGATAAGGATGGAAATTCATGTCACAAGTGGAGATCAAGGAGTGTTTATTCCTTTAGATCAGGGCCGTAGGGACACAAGGGCAGCACAACCTGGAACACGAGTAAAAAGTAGGAAATCATGACTTCAGTCAGTTGACACACTCCTGATGCACAAAGGCAAACCTAATTTGTAGAAAGTAAATGTATATTTCGTTTAGAAAACGTAATGTATTGGTTCTTTTGTAGTGATAACACTTCAATAAACAAAGCTAGCTTCAGATGTCTTGTCTCAACATGATATCAGGATTTCGTAGCCGCTACTATCACAACAGCCACCATTGCCAACAGTACTCCTGCTAGTCCTCCTCCTCCTGGTGCTACTATTGCTGCTGCTTCTGCTCCCGCTACTGCAGTTGGAAAACAGGTACAGCACTTGTACGAAGCTCCCAAACTCTCTAGGTCTAGAAGTGATACAAACCAATCGGCAGGATGTGCTAAATCCTGTTCTGTAATGTTTATGAATAATTACCCATGCGGTATACGCAACAGAATGGAGTCGGAAATAAGGTTAACATTGTATGAACACTTTCTGATACATAAAGCGTCAGTTTTCACATCTCTGCTGCTGATCAGTGATAGATAAATGTTCATCCATTTCTTATCTTTATGTAAAGTGTTGTTCATAACCGAAGTGCTAATGTACAGAATAAAAACATCAGTTGAATTATGTGAAGAATACACCTTGAGTTCTTTGACCTACCATTTCGTGTTACATAGTCACTGTACATGCATATGCCTGTGTTCATGGCGAGCTGCTGATCGTACAGAACTGTCTGCAAGGAATATTTATATACATATCTTCTATTCCATGGGTCGTTGCGTCAGGGATAAGTACGTGCAACAATGCATAACATAATGCGCTTCAGACTGAATGATCTTAATGCATGTAATTTTGTTCTATTCATAAATCTTTCTTCAATATAAGTGGTATTGTCATGATAGGCTGACCGATAATTGCACATTGTAACGTGATTTGTGCTCACGACACCATGTGGAGATCTCCTTATCTATACAATGAGGTTTCTTTTCGTGTTCAGGAGCAATGGGAGATCAACTATCCGCATGGCGACTGTGGGTACAACCTAAGCATCCTGTCTTCATTTGCGGAGTTTGTCCAAACATCGGGTAACAATCCATAAAAGTGTCCAAATTGGAAGTTGTATTCTTCGTAAAAAAATTTTAGTTTCAAGTGCAGTAAACTGACTAGTGTTTCACAGCTTTTCGATCTGCGGGAGATTGAGAATTAGAATCGATATTCAGAAACACACGTATGTCGCAAGGGGCGATTGACTGGAACGGGTGGTTTTGGACACTTGTCATTGTATCCCAAATAAGTATATCGACACTCATGTTGTTGATCACTAGACTGTCTATTTACAGGCCGCCGCCAGATCGGGAATATTCCTTAGAACGGTTTTATGCAATAAACCAATTATAATCGTACATCAGTGTAAAGGGAGAGGATTAGCTAGCGCGTGTCACGTCAATGTAGATTTGACTTCCAAATCTGAATTCCAAATAACACTCGTAACAATCCAACCCCCATCCCTACCATCCCATCTCTGGAATCACGGTGAAATAATTTTCTGTTTACAAATATCATCGTGTCACCAGTGTGTCAATATAATAACATACATCTTACCAACACGGATCACATATCATTTGAAACCAACTAGTAACGGTAAATATTGACACATATATGACATTACAAAATACAATGCATTTTTCGGGAGTTTGATTAAATGTAATTGGACTACTGAATACGGATGTTTTACTTATGCCATATTTAAACATGGGAAACGCGTAGGAGACAGCTGGAACATCATTTTATAGAGTTCGGAATGAAAAGGTATCTATTTTACGTCATCATAATGATATCGTACAAATATATGATGCTATTGTTCCTATGAGTGGATTTGGACATGCATTTTGACATATATTTGGTCATTGCATATAACTTGTTGATCATGTATTTTGTTGGTCTCTGTTAGTACGTATTAACAACGAACATAGTCCATAACATAGCGACAATAAATTCTCATAACGGTTCATGTTTACTGAAAGCTAAAAGAAACTGAATGAGGTGGACTTTTGGCTGAACTTACTTTTCAGATCTGAACAAATATTAGCTTTCTATATAATTACTAGATAAATTAGATAACATCTGTGAGTGGTACTGTAATCCTCTTGGAATACATCCAGACTACACCCTTCGTTGACTTAAAATGAATTGTGGAAGGGTATGTTACGGGGAAATTTAGTGCAGTCTTGAAAACTACTGAAAATGGAGGGTACTCGTTCTCTTTATTTTTATTATTTCTCTTATATTCGCTCTGTTTTTATCACGTTGTCATTAATTGATCCGTCCTCAGTCAGTTGACACGCTCTCCAGACAATGATACTACGGGAGAACCAAATTCTATAGATAGTGATAACTTGCTTGGTAATGGTATTAGTACTTACACTGAAACGTTGCACTCCTAGCAAAATAAGAAGTTGACTATCCATACAACATCGTTTCCTTCATCTTTACAACTTCTAAAATGTACCGTACCGCAAAGAAATGACACACATATGCACATCATTTGCTTTCTCAGTGCTAGGGGGCAAGATTTTCATGATAATAAGGCCACTTATATATCGCTTATAACGGGCAGATGGTTATTATCACTAATACTCACTTTCTGCTGGGTGAACAGAGATAGTTTTGAAGATCTTAGCGCTAAGATAGTGGTACGTTAATATTCACGTATTACGACTTCCTTAGCGGTAAGATAGATTCCAAATCTAGGATCAAATCACAAATTAAGTAAAGTAAAGAAGTATTAATCACAGAAAGTCCTTGGGTGGGTGAGAGTGTTTGGCATCTTGACCCCTGAGAGTTTCAAAGGTATCTATCCTGCACGCAGATAGTTGTACATACAGGACCACACGTCACCACTTCTAACAATATTTTCAAGCGTAATACATGTGAATTGTCAAACGTCAATAGGTATGTGTTAATGTCAAAACCGTCTTTTTCGTGAAAATGCTTAGATACAATAACACCTTGGTCCAGGAGCTAATAACATAGGCAATCAAGAGAAAGTTAATGCAGACTACGACTGATTTTGATTCTGATCTCATCAAGTTTTGTTTTAATCCAAAATGTTAGCCGCTTAATTTCGGGTGTTTCATTCACCCAAAAGGACACCATGTTGAAACTTTTGTTTTGCTTTTTCATATACAATGAACTTGGGTCATGTGTATTTCTGTGTTTGCTTTTACTTTTACTGTTTGCACTCAGCCTGGTTCCTTTCACCCGCACGTGAACCTCATATATGTATAACTGAGAATGTTTGCATCAAAGACAACAGATGTCAAAATAATTACATATGACATACGCAATGTAACGGACGACGCCATCGAACCACGTGCATCCCGTGACACTGTGATCGGCAATCGTGGCTACGCCCTTTTCAACTTCTGCATAACATCGGACCTGAGAATATGTAACGGTCGTCTCTTTCATGACAACGATAAAGGTAACATAACATGTCTGCCACTAATGGACAAAGTGTTGTTCGCTATGTGCTTTGTTCGAAAAATTCGGAGAGAAATGGAGTTCAAGAGAACTGTGAAATCGAAAATATCATTTGTAAAGTAACAATCACATTAAACCATTTGATTGGATGAATTACTTCTTTATTGCTCAGTCAGTGACGCACACTTTTATATTTTCGTCAAGAGAGACTTTTTTGATGCATTTGTGGACAATGGCTGTCAGGAACAAGAAATATCCTTCCAAGAAAAAGCTAATAGTATCCAAGAAATGCGTAATGGAAAAGCACCACGATTCAGTGACATTCCTATTGATTTTTTAATAAAAAATGCACCTCATCATTGGGTTGTGTGTATGCATGTATGCATGTATGTATATGTTGTTTAACATACAACGCACATAAAGAAGGATTTAAAATGCAGCCTTGTCGAACCCCAAGCAAAGAATCAAAATATTTCGAAACGTTTAAATTATTTAACTGAACACTAGCATTAGTGTTTGCATACACATATTTAATCACATTGAACATAGAACCATGCACGCTATTAGATAACAGAACAAACCAAAGAAGAACGTTTACGTCATTGAAGTACTGCAAGGAACAAGTGATAACGGAGAATCCCTGAACATTGGTGGCTTCTTCTATACGTCTAGGATATTCTGCAACTAAAAGTGTCGTGTGACAGCCATCATTGTCTTTGATCAACAATGGTTTGTGTTGATACAACATTGACTGTTATGCTGTTGTAATACCAGCCTCAAGTTGACAAATTGTAGAACAATACAGCCAATTCAGTATGCGAAAATATAAACCGAAAAATAATAGGTTACAACAGTGCCCACTTGGACTTCTAACTAATCGTGTTAATCGTAAGCAAGTATCAATCACAGAAGCCTGCCAACAATGCCTGCTAATATGTCACAGTCGCCATTTGACGGGATTGCATTGATACATCGTTAGGCTTAATAAACAGCCAATTAGCAGTATTAGTGTCATTAACTGATTGGTCGATAATGAGCAGTATTGACTTATTGTGTGATTTGAATGCTTGATGTTTGAGCAGCAACGGCTACTATGGAAACACAGTAAACCCATAGTATGTATATAAATCTGACTGGACAAGGTTGATACCAGTCCAGAGCCTGTGCAGACGGACAACGCAAACCCTACAATGTTATCGTAAGTAATCAACATATAGGGCATTCGTATAAGAAACTGGTTATTTGAACATGTGGAGATTCCATTTGTACTTGTAATAGATTGTTTCCTATGCAGGTCTGAAGATAAACTATAGTATATTTCATTATGCATAATAACATGATAAACTATAGTACATTTCATTATGCATAATAACATGATAAACTATAGTATATTTCATTATGCATAATAACATGATGCATATTGTTGCACAGCCGTATATGTATACTTGCATACAGCTACCGGCATTGCTCATTGCGACCAACATGATTTTGAATCTGTGCAATCTTATATACTATATGAAATGCAAACAAAGTTTTGCTGATATACGTACTTGCCCTGTAGTGTGGTATGTGGGTATACTACTGCTGTGCAGCCGAAAGTGGCCAGCTGTCAAATAGATTAGCTTCTGTCGTGAACGTTCGATGTTTTCAATTATAAGTTAATAGCGGTTCGGTTATCGTCTTTGTTATTTCAGGTGTCTCACCATGAAGCAAACGAGAGTACCAAACAAACCCTACAAGGACGTGTTTAAACAGAATTTCCGTTATCTCGCAACATCTAAGACTGATGTTTGAAGAAAGCAAGCGGTGATGCAGATTAATGGACAGTTGTTACTCCAAGTGCACAGCAAATGATGATACAAACTCGGGACGCTATCGCTCGGTAAGAGGGCCCCAGCATCGTGGCACTCCTATACTGGACAACTGATTATAATAAGCCATGCCATCCAACCATGAACACTCATTTTTCGTCTCATTTTCCCGGGTCCTCTTGAAAAACACGACTGGAAAAAAGACATCCTTCCCTCACCGGTATGATGTTGGTAACAGTTTCTTAATGAAAAAAACTTCTTGGTGAACACTACCAATGCTAGTCTCCAAAGGGGTTACAGCTAAACATTTAACGGACACTTCCACATAACTGCTGAAGAGTAATGTGTTGGTAGTGGTGGTGGTGGTGGTAGTGTAGTGGTAACGGTAGCGGTAGTGGTAGTGGTAGTGGTAGTGGTAGTGGTAGTGGTAGTGGTAGTGGTAGTGGTAGTGGTAGTGGTAGTGGTAGTGGTAGTGGTAGTGGTAGTGGTAGTGGTAGTGGTAGTGGTAGTGGTTACAGGTGCTGTTACTAATCAGTCCACGTCAGTGTGTTAAGTTTGAAAATTATGTTTCTTCAGTTGTCATCCTGAGGTGATTACTTTGCTATTTGAGATATTGTCTAATCATTTTCCTCTGTGAATTAAGCGACATTTCGATCTCATGTTATTTCATCTGTTTACTCTGATATTGTTACACCACTTGTCTGTGATATCAACGCTTTCTTTATCTGGGCTGCTTTTTCCTCAAATATCTGTGGTGTTGTCAATATAAATATGTCTTTGACATATGTATGTTAGGGTAACATTTCTCCATAACATTGTTACTCCCGATATCTCTTATATTGTGAGTACAACTCTTGTGCTTCATCAGCCACTTGGTATCGATAGTTTCATTATTCGAGATATCCGTATACCAGGTATTTGTGACAGGTTTACTCCGTTCACCTGTGATATTGTGACTACAGTCAGTAGTACAACTCTCAGTGATATTGTTTCACCAGTCATCTGTGATATTTTGACTACACTCACCTGTCATATTGTTTCTCCACTAATCTGTGATATTGTTACTTCAGTTATCTGTGATATTGTTACATCAACCACATGTGATATTGTTGCTCCACTCATCTGATATTGTTACACCAGTCATCTGTTATCTTGTTACTTTAGTCATCTGTGATATTGCTACACCAGCCAAATGTGATACTTTTACATCAGTCACCTGTGATATTGTCATCTGTGACATTGTTACAAAAGTCATCTGTGATATTGTTACATCAGTCATCTGTTATCTATTACACCATTCATCCCTGATATTGTTACATCAGTCAGCTGTTATCTATTACACCAGTCATCTGTGATATTGTTACTTCAGTCATCTGTGATATTGTTACTTCAGTCATCTGTGATATTGTTACATCAGTCATCTGTTATCTATTACACCATTCATCTGTGACATTGTTACATTAGCCATCTGTTATCTATTACACCTGTCATCTGTGATATTGTTACTTCAGTTATCTGTGATATTGTTATAAAAGTCATCTGTGATATTGTTACAACAGTCATCTGTTATGTATTACACCAGTCATCTGTGATGTTGTTACAACAGTCATCTGTTATCTATTACACCAGTCATCTGTGATATTGTTACTTCAGTCAGCTGTGATATTGTTACAAAAGTCATCTGTGATATTGTTACAACAGTCATCTGTTATCTATTACACCAGTCATCTGTGATATTGTTACTTCAGTCAACTGTGATATTGTTACTTCAGTCATCTGTGATAGTGTTACATTAGCCATCTGTTATCTATTACATCAGTCATCTGTGATATTGTTACACCAGTCATCTGTGATATTGTTACTTCAGGCATCTGTGATATTGTTACAACAGTCATCTGTTATCTATTACACCATTCATCTGTGATATTGTTACATTAGCCATCTGTTATCTATTACACCTGTCATCTGTGATATTGTTACTTCAGTTATCTGTGATATTGTTATAAAAGTCATCTGTTATTACTTCAATCATCTGTTATCTATTACACCAGTCATCTGTGATATTGTTACTTCAGTCAACTGTGATATTGTTACTTCAATCATCTGTGATATTGTTACATTAGGCATCTGTTATCTTTTACATCAGTCATCTGTGACATTGTTACACCAGTCATCTGTGATATTGTTACACCAGTCATCTGTGATATTGTTACATCATTCATCTGTGATATAGTTACATTAGTCATCTGTGATGTTTTGCCTTCAATTATCTGTTATATTGCTGTATCAGCTGTGTTGTTGTTAGATCAGTTATCCGTGATATCGTTACTTCAATAATCTGTGACCTTTCTACATCACTCATCTGTGATAATTTTGCCATTGTCATCTGTGACATTGTTTTAACTGTCATCTGTAATTAATTTTAAATCAGTCATCTGTGATATTGTGGCATCAATCATCTGTGATATTATTACATCAATCATCTGTGATACTGTGGCTTCAGCCTTCTTTGATATTGCTACTACCTTCATCTGTGACGTTATACCAATTACCTCTTATATGTTTACATCAGTCGTCTGTGATATAGTTACATCAGTCATCTGTCATAGTGTGGCATGAATCATCTGTGATATTGTTACTAAGGTCACCTGTTATATTGTTACTTCAGGAATATGTAATATTGTTGCACCAGGTATCTGTAATATTGTTACACCAGTCATGTGTGATGTTGCTACAGCGGTCATCTGTGATATTGTTACATCAGTTATCTGTGACATTGTGGCATCAGTCATCTGTGATACTGGTGCTAAGGTCACCTGTTATGTTGTTACTCCAGGAATCTGTAATTTTGTTACACCAGTACACTGTGATATTGCTACATCAGTTATCTGTGATATTATTGCATCAGTCATGTGTGATATTGTGATTTTAGTGATCTGCAGTATCCGCGTTGAGTCCCTTTTACTTCGACAGTCTCTGCTTTTTCGATAATAAAGTTGCGGCATTTGCAACGAAGCCATTTTTTTGTAGTTTGATAAACATTCGTGCCTCAGAGTATTATCCTGGCGTTTATAAAAACCCTGTCATCACAGCGATGAAGGTGAGAGATTTTATTCACTTTTGCTTTCACCCAAACAACCGTCCATGTTGCGACGTATTGTTTATAGCAGGGCTAAATCTCATAACTCAATCACTTATGGTTGAAATAACATGCTGTATCTGGAAGATTTTTGGTGGATGTGTGAATTTATTTGGAGATAAACCTCCAGAGGAAAAGCTATCAAGGTTGTGATAATGGTGTTACTTAAATTGATCATACAGAACGTAGGCGGTTTTAGGTACAGTGGGGAGATTGTTTTAGTACGCATGAAATAATTGCAAACAAAGAAATAATGATACAATGATACTTGTCTCTCGTATCATCAGATGGGAAAAAGAAACACGTCTATCTTATTCCCCTGTAGATGAGAAGGCAATGTCATAGCATAATTAGTCACGTAAAGGTTAACCATTACTTTCCACTATCAACATTGTTCCTGAAACATTGAAATTTTGCAATTCAGAATAACCATGTCACACAATATTCCACCAACTGTACTCTTTGATGTGTGCATTTTACAACATCTGAGAGATAATCGAACATGCTATGTTTACCATGATTTGTTGTACGACTCTTTCACGTTTACAACATCCAAGACGTCAATAAGCTTTATTATTTCAACACGTGACACATGCATTTGTCTCTGCATTTTCTATGGGTTTCTTGAAAATGTAGCAACCGTTTTGTTATAAATTTCTTAACAGGGAGAATCTGCTCTAATCTGATGACGACAAACGTTACACTGTTTCAGCGAAAAGTAAATGGTGTCTCGTCAAAGGTATTCTTCGGAATGGTAGATAGACCCTTATACCAAAACTTCGAGATCTGCACAATAAATGCACATTAAATTATGTTGACCCTAAATCATTACATTCACCAAAGAAGACACTATGAAATTACTTGACCACGTGGCACTTGATTAATTATTTAGAAAAAAATGTACATGGTATTTATTAACGAATTTGTGTGAATCAACTGTAATTTTAGCGAAGAAATGAATTCACCTCTTGTCGCAGTTCTATGAGAGTCACAGCTGCCTCACTTGCCTGGCACCATATGCTAGATAGAGTTGCGTCCCTTGGTCATACAAAAACCCAATATTTGAGGGTTCGAATCCCTCTACGTCCACCTTAAGTTCAGCATCATATCTGAAGTAGTGGTATCAGTTGAAGACATGATTCACTTCACACTTAACAACACGTCATCACGTTTGAATAAAGGTCAGATACCTACACCGAACGTTTTCACCCATTTATTGTTTTACTTAGAACGGCAACAAATGCAAACTTGATCTCGTCACTATATGGCTGGAATAATGCCGATCGTACATAAAGTCCATCATGCCCTTCAGAGAGGACACAGCCGGTATCATGAGCTGTAAATAAAGTCACATTGTGTTTGTTTACTGGTCTTTGTGTTATACAAGCGGTATAGTTTCTCGGGTTCAGACACATTTGACACGTTAACCACATCCAGCCAATACACTCATTGTAATTCCAATACGGTAATTTCTCGTGATATGCAAATTTAGTTCATGTTACAAAACAATTGATAATAGCAAAAACCTTTTGTATTGTGATAAACATGACATGTTGACTTCACGACAGTCATATAGTGTTAGTTTCCTCATTTAGTATAAAGGCCAATGGCCCATGTACAACATAATAAAGATCATTATAATGACAGATTGGAGCTTCTGAGTAATAGTGCTTCCTTAATAAACCTTGCAAAGTTTAACACAATGTTTGTCTTAGTACAAACTTAAACATTGTGGGTGGACTACAATAACATCTTGGCATATATTTTGATCTGAGATAGTCATACAATGGGCATTTTAAAAGTAAGTAATATTCATCTTCTATACAAGCTAACGCACGAAATGTACTTAACCTGTTATAGCGGGGAATGCCGCATCGTCTACCAATATTAACAATTAAAGGGAGTTCACATATACGTAATAGACATAAAAGTCTTCTGTATTCTCTTTCTGGGATAGCACACAAATAATATTCAACTGACTGTATAGATTTATATTCCATATAATTACATAATTTACTTCAATCGCAAACTGTAGAGTACCAATTTTGTTGATTACTGTCTTTAAGTCTTTGTACAAAAGTACCGAGAAATATGTTTTATCACCCACTTTATGTGTGATCCACACTATACCAAAGCCATAACTAAATAGTATGTGTTTTACCTTTGATGCCCAAGTGATATATTACATTCATTTAATGATTTACATAGTAGATAACATTGTTTTGGACATCTAACGGTTGGCGTTGCTAACAATTTTATGATAATCAATAAACAGACCATGTCTGCCACATTCACCCAAAGCAGCATCATTTGAGACATAATACCCAACAACTAAAACATATTTACAAAATTTAATGTGACAACGTTCAACATATTCAGTTTTGAAAACTCCCCATATGTCACTGGAATAAAGTAGAATTGGCTTTATCTGTGTGTCAAAAATCTTAAACAAAATAGTAGGAGAGATATTCTTTGACTTATACTGTAGGTGTCTGACTGAAAATAAGTCCTTATTGGCTTTCTGAACAAGCATATTAATTGCTTTATATCTGCGTACTCTATCAGAAAATGCAGTTCCCAGGTAATTGTAATACGTTGATATCTTAACCTGATCACTTCCAAACATTTTTCTTTTCCCCTTAGCTTACCACCGTTTCTATACACTAATATCTCTGTTTTATCTAAATTAACATTTAATTACCTTTTAATATTATACTGTTTAACTACATTTAGTTTTCTCTGCAAACCAACAACACTTTCACCAAACACATCATCTGCATAAAATAACAATAATATATCCATGAATTCTTATCCTACAACGATGCCGCTAACATTGGATTCATACATCATATTTTCCAGTTATGCCACAAATAATGAGAACTGCAAGGGACTGAGTGCATATCCCTGTTTCACGCCCCTATGTGAATCAAAATAATTGGATTTTGACAAATTGGTTATTTTAACAGCAGATTTTTCATTTAAATACATATCAATACATTGCAAATTTCGTTGCAAATGCCGCAAATTTATTACAACGATACTCACTACGTTTGGTTTCAAGCACTTCTGAGTTCATGAGGCCATAGGTACCCTCTGCCATTCGTGTAATCGGTTTTTCTAACAAAATCCCATTACCCACTGTCCTGACTGAGCTAGAAGTTTGCTGAAAAAGTGTAGAACTATACTCAATTACTTCCCCCCCGTACACAGGCGTTGGGGAGATGTAGAGTCTTCCTGCAAGGAGAAGGGACAGGATGGCGGACCGATAGGTTGGCGGAGTGACTGCTGACAGATGTTTGTGAAATTACAAGTATTAACCTCATTCAAGCTGCCTATAAGCCAAAGACAGTACAGTGGGTGTGTCTCTGGAAGGGTTTCGGGCATCTATTGGTTTGTTTGCTCCAATCATTATGAAAATGCTGACCAGAAAAGGTGGGATGCACGCACTGTTTGTTGTTCTCAACCTGAGCTTGAAGTTGTTTATCAGTGGAGTGGAGACGAACCGTGGACCGGAGACAAATGATGGCTTTTCAACAAGATCGTCAACATCGGGACTAAAACAGATGAAACTGACTTCACAAAACACAGAAAAACTTTTACAAACTTTTTAGATGAAGTCCGCAGCCTGTCCAGCAATACTGACAGTGTTCAGCGGTCACATGACAATGTTACTGACACACTGAACGTTATTGAAGACAATAGGAACAGCATGTCAGAACAGGTATGTGAAACTAAACTACAGGTATGTGTCTGGCCTTTAGAGGAGGTGAACCTGGAGTTGAAGGGATTTATGAAGTGTATGGATGAGAGACTCGACTACCTGGAAAATCAATCCCGGGTATGTAACGTCCTATTTCACTGAAAGACTCTAAAAGCGCTATGTTCGTTACAGAAGACGTTTCTCTGCCTGTGAGTCAAAAGCGTGAAAACCGATCCCATTTCTGATAAAAGCACGTGAGAATGAGCTTAAAGCACAACTTCGCTTGGACAAGTTATATGTTGAAGACAATGTTTACTCTTATGATATGACGTCAGATGTTATGTCACGAGGGCGCAAACCGGGTATTGACCGGAGACCAGGGAGCGAGTGCACGTGAAAGCAAAAGTCACGTGACCGACTAGCAGGGTAGCAGGGTCCAGAGTTCACCTGTTGATGACTCTAGCCCTGAGTCCAAATTTATTACCTGTGAATGTTTGTGGACTATAGGAAAAACTCACTGATGGCGATTTCAATAGATATTGTTTGCGTTCCGACATAATAGGATTTGTTGAAATCTGGAACAATATAACCATTGATGAGATAAATTCTGCCTTTCCACAGTACGACGTGTTGATTAACCAAAGGGAACTTAATAGCAGAGGAGGCGTTACTGTGTGTTCATCCATCTACAAGTAAACATGGAACTCAAGTTTAGAATATATTTGGTGGTTGTATTTTTATACTTGCTTTATGAAAAGCTTTGTGGAACATCACACAACATTTTATAAAATTTTGTTTGTGTTTACATCCATCCAGTAAATTCATCATTACAGAGTAATTCAAGACTGTTGAAACGGCTTGACTATCCGGAACATTGCTTATTGTCGTGTTTATCCGACATTGATATTTCGGACACACGGTACGTGATAAACGGTGATCTAAATGCGAGGACTGGGAGCCCGAGAAACTTTATTCTGCGTGATGATAAATACATCCCGATTCTCGAAGATATGGAATACATCTCTGACAGTGTTCAAACATCTAGGAAAAGGACAGATAATGTTGTTAATTCATATGGTACAGATTTAATAGATCTCTGTTGTTCCTTCAATGTTCATATGATGAATGGCCGATGTGAATCTGATCCTAACTGTTACATGACATGTTATACTGACAGTGTCACCAGCATTGTTGATTATTGCCTATGTTCCTCGGATCTGTTTGATACAGATCATGACTTTCAGATTGGTACCTGATGTAAATCGGACCACATGCCGATTGCATTGACCTTTCGAACGAAAACACATCGTGATAAGGCTGACGTGAATAACAAAGCAGAAATTCTTAAACTTAAATGGAAGGATGAAAAGACAAACGATTATTCGGGTAGCCAGATATGTGAACTTTCATCTTATGGTATTCATAACTTTGTAAACAAGTGATGTTCTGAGGAGTGTAGACGACGCTCTCCCTAAACTAACTTCCTGTGTAGCCCGTACTGCAGAACAGAGTGGTATGAGAGTCCATGGAGATTTGTTTTATGAACCTCGTAGTACCAGCTGGTATGATGAGGGGTGTAGATACTTGAAACAACGTAAATACTCAAACTTGTCTCTTTATATTGGTTTGAATTTCGTTTATTCCGAAACTCGTATCGTCATCTATGTCGTGTGAAGAAGGAGCTACATGAGAAGGAACAGGTTAACATTTTGTCTAGCAGCTGCTGTAATTCCACAACACTCTGGAGTCATAACAGAAACAAAATACAAAAGCAAAAAAGCCCAGCGTATCACACTCTTTATTGGGTCATATTTTGGAACTATTTTCAATACTATAAATACTGATATCGACCAAGATCATCTCAATAAAGCTGATCAGTTTCCGAAAGAACATGATGATACAACTTGTAGTGCTTGTAATGATGATGACATTAATCACATAGTAAACAGTGAATTATCGAACTTTAAGAATTCTCCAAGCTTTTGACAATCTCACCTGGACCTGATGCAGTTACACCTGAGATGATAAAATGTTGTAAATCTGAACTGTTACCGTATTTCCATGTGGTATGTAATACTATACTCGCTAGTGGTAAGTTTCTTGTGGAGTGGGTCAAGGGACAAGTGGTACTGCTTGTTTATTGACTAGTGGTATCATTACACAAAAGAGGGAAATCCTCAGAAGTTAATGATTATATGTGTTTTGTTCTTGACCAGCTGCCTGAGTCACAAGCAGGGTTTAGAACAGTACTTTGGACAATATTTTTGTTTTACAATGTTTAGAAGAAAGGTATCTCACAAAGATCAATGGTCGTTTTTACTGCTTGTTTATTGATTTTACAAAAACGTTCGATTCTATTAATAGCACATTATCATGGTACTCTGTGTTGAAAAGGGGCATTCATGGTAAAATCTTCAATGTGGAGTCACATAAGATCCTATGGTGCGTCATATCCTCGCAACAAACATGACACTTAAATGTTATCAAGGAAGATCAGACAACTGGTTCACATTTTCTCTCAATTTCGATACAAATTTGATAATTTGGTATTGTCTTTTCACAATAAGGTATTGATGTCAATTTTGAAAATGAACGTTTCAATACATGTCACATGTGAGGTGCATCATGTGCATACCTTTGTAACAGTCACATTATTTGTTAGCACATGGTTCACACAGACACACATGTGCTGCCAGTCAGACAGACAGCATTGCACAATAAAGGAAGTATGGAAAGTTGTGGACGCAACAATTAGTGTTACGACAGACCAGGAGGGCAGGAACACCGACTTGACTGCTACAGATTCCACACAGATAGCTGAACTGTGCCCTTCACATGCTCTCTCGGTATATAAAGACCGCTGTGTAATACCAAATAGACGAATGGCAGCATATTTCTTGTTTTCATGAACGTCTGAACATTTGTGACGTCTTTAGTACATTCTCACAGTATAATGTATTTCATGCATTTTCTGTACAACTATGAAATAAGCTCGTTTAGTAAACCAGTTCACGACTAACGTTGTTTCAGTTCTTCATCTTCATGTTTCATTATAGATTTGTCGTCATTCATCATGTTTGAACGAGCCATTTATCGACCTCAGAATAGTTGGTCACACTGGTGAAATCTCTTCACAGCTATCTGAGATTCTGGAAGATTATCACTTGACCTATTCCGAAGTCTGCCTAAGCTATGTATAGTCTTTCTCAGTACAATACAGATTTCAGTATTCTTGTTGGCTTGAGTCCCGTGTGAGATTCGGACCCACACCCTAAGAGTCCAGGTACCCAATCGCCAGCACACAAAGTCACCTGTCTGAACTAGAGTACTAGAATCTGTACTTTACTGGGAAAGAGTGATACCAAACAAAATAATATGGAGGCGTCTTGACTGATCCAAGACAAAGTCTTAGACCTCGGCTTCAGCATATACGATGGAGCCACAATAAAGTTTTCATGGTATGTATGTATGTGTGTATTTCTGTAACAAAAAGTGAAAATAAAACAGATACCTATATCAAACTCAGGACGTTAAAATATGATCAGAGTTAAGTTTCGTAACAGCAGCTAGTGTCGTACACTTAACATACATGAACTGAAAAACAATGACAAGGTGGGAAGATATTCACTTCATCACAGTATTTACTAAATCAAAACATTTCCCTTTACACGTTGATTCCTTGAACAATTGTTGAGGAAGATTTCCAGATGATAGCAGAGCATCACAGAGTACTCTTGTGAAACTTCATGATCTAATGGTAGCAATGGTATGCACGTCATTCTAAAAGAAAACGGTATTCGTTTCCATTTACATTTTGTCAATCAGTACCCGTTTCCACTTTCCCGTATGTACTGTAATGGGAGTTCGGAAGATCATTTGCCTTCCACTGTAACCGTTAACTGCTCTGCTTTAAATTAAATGCCTGAATAATTGTAATAAGAGGAAACTTTCACTTCTATTTTCTTATATTTTTGCCCCGCTCCAAAACAATATCATTTCCATGTTATTCATTCATTTTGTACAACATGTCTCCAGAATATTCATTTTCTGCTCTAATCCTATAAAACTGCTATCAGCGATGAATAGATCATAGGCGTGCAGTAAAGGGATATCTCATGGATGTTTTGGGCAGCAAAAATCTCCCTCAGTTCTTTTTCACGAACCATGACTTCCAGTTCTGCGATAAACAATGAAAATAAGAGATGGCTTGAAGGACATCCTTCTCTGTACTCATTTAATGTGCAACAGCTTGCTGATTCTGGAGAGAGACCCCCTCCTGAAGAGATGTAAAACCTTTTGAATCATCACTTGTGGATATGGAAAAAAATAAATTGTTACTCTTTCCATCAGTTTCCAGTACTCCCAAATGTGATATTTTGATATGGTGTTTTGACAATATGGATTACCACTTCGTTAAAATCTATCCCGAATCGTCGCCATAATTGAGCTTCATGTAGGTTTCAGGATCGTCATGTATAGACGAGTAATGCATACAATTACTGCTTTGTTGATACTAAATTTCTTAAGTTGCCTATCATAGAGTGTATAGGTTTTACATTATTGAAATCAGTTAATCTACCACAGGGGAAAGGTGAGAAAGGAGATTACTCTGAACATTCGTGGCTCGTCTGTTGGTCTGGATAATTCGGCAGCTTAAAGTGGCGTGTAACCGGTCTTACATCATTGTCTTTGATCACCAATAGTTTGTGCTGATACAACATTTACTGTTATCAACTTGTAATACCAACCTCAAGAATTACAAATTCGAGAAGAATATCACAAATTCAGTATTCAAAAACTTAAACTGGCAAAACAATAGGTTACAATGGTGTCAATTTGGACTACTAACTAATCGTGTTGATCTTAAGCAAGTATCAATCACAGGAGCCTGCCAACAATGCCTGCTAATATGTCACAGTCGCCGTTTGATGGGATTGCATTGATTATCGTTAGGCTTAATAAACAACCAATTAGCGTCATTAGGTGATTGGCGGATAATGAGCAATATTGACTTGTTCTGTTATTTGAATGTTTGATGTTTGAGCAGGAACGGTTACTATGCAAGCATAGTAAACCCATAGTGTGTATATAAATCTGCCATGTCAAGGTTGAGACCACTCCACGGCCTGTGCAGAAGGGCAACGCAAACTCTACAATCTTATCGTAAGTTATCAACTCATAGCGTATTCGTATAGGACACTTGCTATTTGAACTCGTGCAGACTGCATTTGTACTTGTACTAGACCGTTTCCTCTGTCGATTTGAAGATAAGAATAGTATATGCATGATCGTGATACATGTTGTTGCGCATCCAAATTTTGAATATTTCCATGCCATACAGTCATTCTTATCGTAACTCTGTGTGATCAAAATGATGTTGAATGTATTGAATATAAATGCAAAAAAGTTTTTGTTATGTATGCAACATTGTTACTTACCTGTTAATCAAATTCTAGTGTGGCATGTAGAATGGATATGCTAGTTCTGCGCAGCCGAAAGTGACCAGCTGTCAAATAGATTAGTTTCTTCCATGAATGCAAGATCTTTCCAATCAAACGTAAACAGCAGCTCAGTTATTGTTTGTTTTTTTTCAGGTGTCTCACATTGCTGCAGGCAAACGCATCAATTCTTCTTTTTAAGGACTGAATAAAACAAAATGTTTTTCTATTACAACGCATTACTTTGTGCAAAGCAAGATGCAGATTATTGGACCCTTGTTACTCGCTGTTCGCTACAATTCGTGCGACACACGATCTTCATATTCTGGCAGTCACAATAGTGAATGTTGTGCCTCAGACATTCGCTAAATAAACATGAATGCGAAAACACGTTCTCCCACCACATGTGTGATGTTTTGGGGACAATTAATAAATAACTTATCTCCTCGCTGAGCACTATAATCCTGACCCCATAAGAGATACAGAAGGGTAATATGTTAATCGGCCAGTGCGGAGACTACATAACGAATGGTTGTGGTAGTGGTACTGATTACATATGATGTTACTAAGCACACATTACAACTCACGTCAGTTCACTTCAACATGTTTAGTTTGATAACTGTGGCACTCCTTAACCCGATGCCATTAATTGAGTTATCAGGGATATTGTTTCATCATAACTCATGTTGTCATATTATTCTATCGGTCATTTGTGATATTGTTGCATCAGTTACCTTGTTAATATCTGTGATATTGTCAGCATTCTTTTGTCATCACTCATTAGATATCAGTGCTTTCATTATCTGAGATGTGATTACTTCTTTCACCTGGGGTATTCACATTTTCGTTTCAGGAGGTGTTGGTTTTTTGCAATATCTGTCGGTGACAGTGTCATATTTGTATGTCACCTATCAAATATGTTGCTATTTCAATTATCTGTGGCACTGTCTCACCATTTATCAGTGGCATCTTACACCCACTATCTATGAAACTGTTGCAACACCTGTGACATTGTTACACGAGTCATCTGTGATCTTGTTACCCCAGTCCTATGTGATATTGTTTCATTAATCATCTGTGACATTGTTACTATAGTTTTGTATGGTATTGTTACAATACTCATCTGTGATATTATGACTTCGGGCATCGGTGGCATTCTTACATCTGCTATCTGTGATATTGTTACATCAGTCATCTGTGATATTGTTACATCAGCCATCTGTGATATTGTTACTTCAACCTTCTGTGATATCATTCTATCTGTGATATGTCATATTGTTACTTCATTCATCTGTGATATTGTTACTTCAACCTTCTGTGATATCATTCTATCTGTGATATGTCATATTGTTACTTCAGTCATCTGTGATATTGTTACATCAGTCATCTGTGATATTGTTACTTCAACCTTCTGTGATATCATTCTATCTGTGATATGTCATATTGTTACTTAGATCATCTGTGATATTGTTACATTAGTTATCTGTGATATTGTTACATCAGTTATGTGTGTTGTTTCTTCAGCTGTGATATTGTAACATCAGGCATCTGTTATATTTTTACACCAGTCATCTGTGATATTGTTACGCCAGTCATTGGTGGTATTGTTAGTGGTTTTCGGTGACATTGTTTCTTTAGTGATATGTGGCACTACGTATCTGTGATGATATTACCTCAGATATCTGTGATATTGTTACACCAGCCATCTGTGATATTGTTACTTCAACCTTCTGTGATATTATTCTATCTGTGATATGTCATTTTGTTACTTAGATCATCTGTCACATTGTTACATAAGTGATCTGTTACACTACTTATCTGTGACATTCTTACTTCAGATATCGGTGATATTGTTACATCAGTCATTTGCGATATTGTTAGTTCGACCTTCTGTGATATTATTTGATATTATATTATTATTAACTGTGATATATTTTACATCTGTCATCTGTTATGGTGTCGTTTTAGTTATCTAGGGTATAATTACGCCAGGTATCTGTGACATTTTTACACTACTCATCTGTGATATTGTTCTGACATTGCTGATATTGTTACATCAGATATGTGTGATATTGTTACCTGTGATATTGTTACATTAATCATCTGTGATATTTTTATTTCAACCTTCTGTGATATTATTATATCAGTAATCTTCTGTCATCGTTGATATTGTTACATTAGTCAATTGTGATGTTGTTTTATCGGTCCTCTGTGATAATTTCACATCAGTCATCGGTTATTGTTACTTTAATTACTTGCAACATTTTTAGTTTTGTTATGTGTGATAATGTTACATCAGTCATGTGTGATATTGTTGCATCAAGTATCTGTGATATAGTTAGTTTCTCTGATATGCTTACTTTAGTCGTCGGTGATATTGCTATTTTTAGTATCTGTGATATTCCCATACGCATTTTATGTGATGTTGATATTTTATTCATCTGTGATAACCTCACGTGAGTCACCTGTGGTACTCTTGGGTTCATTTTCCGTTAGATTGTATCTTCAGTTTTTGTGGTATTACTACTTTCTCCATCTGTTACTTATGTCAACCATGATCACAGTTCTGTGTGATATTGTAACGTCATTTAGGTGTCATAATGATGCTTCATGATTTTGTGATGTCATCACCGCTTCGTCTTTTTCTACGGCGTTTGCTGCGCCACGAGACTTGTGACTTTCTCTTCCACAATATCAGTGGCGTGTGTTGTTTTTCATTAATAAAATTTCGGAATTGAGAGCAAAGTCATAGTCTTGTTTTTAGTCCAATAAACGTTCGTGTGAAATGATACGATGATAGTCATCATTGTCTTCAGTGTCTGGCATGGATGGCAGAGTTTCTCGGAGTGTTATCCTGTGTCGCTCAACACCGTTTCTCCACAGTCATGAAAGTCTGTGACTTCGGTTACTTTCGACTTCAGCCACAGGCGACCTTAAATCTTACAAGTTACTTACTTATGCCCGAAATAACACATAGAACAGCTGTAATAATTATATCTGTCCCTCTAATGTGTTTGTGATGCACTCATCTACATGATATGTTGAAGATATGAGTCCATATATTATGACGTATATCAAATCGCTGTCGCTCGCAGTACGTTTATGCATCCACAATCAAACAGCTACAGATCTACTCTTGTAAACTTCCACAAAGAATTGATCGAAGTAAAATAAGACAAATCCACAAACTTATCCTCTTTCAAAGAAAAGCAATCTAGCGTTTTGTGAAAGTGTTCCTTTTGAGTTTAGAATTTATGGAATAACAGAAGATGTTTTGGTTTTGTTTGTTGTTTTTCCGTGACAAAGTATGAAGTATAACCGGATCAGTTGGTTTTATTTCACGTATCACGTATTTCACATCACTGTATCCCAGTTGAGTATATCTCGACACTCATGTTGTTGATCACCAGACTGTTTATTTACAGACCGCCGCCAGATAGGAAATATTGCTGAGAGCGGTGTTATGCAATAAACCAATTATAATCGTACATCACTGTAACGGGAGAGGATTTGGTCGCGGGCGTCACGTCAAAGTAGATTTGACTTCCAAATTTGAATTCCAAATAACACTCGTAACAACCCAACAACCCCATCCCCACCATCCTACGCCCCATCTTTGGAATCACTATGAAATAATTTTTTCTCTGTTTTCAAATATCATTATGTCACCAATGTGGCACTATAACAACGTACATCTTTCTTGCAAGCATCACATACCATTTAAAAACAGTTAGTAACGAAAAATATTTAGACATAAAAAAAAATATAAAAAGATATAAATAATGTATCGAATTATAAAGGAGTTTGATTAAATCTAATTGGGAAATGAATTTACTTATGCCATATTTAAGCATGGCAAACAGCTGCATAGAAAGCAGCTGGAACATCATTTTTAAAAAGTCCTGAATGAAAATGTATCTATTTTATCTATCATAGTGATATGGTACAAATCTATGATATAAGGAATAATATTGCTCCGATCAGTTGAATTGGGCATGCTTTTCGACATATATTTAGCCATTGCATGTAACTTGTTGATCATGTATTTTTGTTGGTCTCTGTTATTATGTGTCAACAGTGAACACAGTCCCAAAAATGGGACAATAAATTCATATAACAGTTCATGTTTACTGAAAGCTAAAAGAAACTGAATGAGGTGGATTTTTGGTTCAACTTACTTTTCAGATCTGAACAAATATCAGCTTTCTATATATTTACTGGATAAATTAGATAACATCTATGAGTGGTACTGTAATCCTCTTCGAATACATCCAGACTGCACCCTTCGTTGACTTAAAAAAAAAAGAATTGTGAAAGGATATGGTACGGGGAAGTGTAGTGCAGTCTTGAAAACTACTGAAAATGGAGGGTACTCGTTGCACATGTATGTTTTGCCTCGTTCAGAACGTTGCTGTTAATAGATCTGTCCTCAGTCAGTTGACACGCTCTCCAGACAATGACACTACGGGAGAACCAAATTCTATAGATAGTGATAACTTGCTTGGTAATGGTATTAGTACTTACACTGAAACGTTGCACTCCTAGCAAAATAAGAAGTTGACTATCCATACAACATCGTTTCCTTCATCTTTACAACTTCTAAAATGTACCGTACCGCAAAGAAATGACACACATATGCACATCATTTGCTTTCTCAGTGCTAGGGGATAGGTTTTTCATGATAATAAGGCCACTTATATATCGCTTACAACAACATGTTTTTTTCTTCATCTTTACAACTTCTAAAATGCATATCATTTGTTTTCTCAAAGCCACGGGACTGTGCTACTCATGATAATAAGGCCACATATATAGCGCTTATAACGGGCATGCTCCAGATGGTTATTATCACTAATATTCGTTTTCTGCTGGGTGAACAGGTACAGTTTTGAAGATCTTAGCGCTAAGATAGTGGTATGTTAATATTCACGAATTACGAGTTTCTTAGCGGTAAGATAGATTTGAAATCTAGAGTCAAATCACAAATTAAGTGAAGTAAAGAAACATTAATCACGGAAAATCCTTGGGTGGGTGAGAGTGTTTGGCATCTTGGCCCCTGAGAGTTTCAAAGGTATCTGTCCTTCCCACAGACAGTTGTACATACAGGACCACACGTCACCACTTCTAACAATATTCCAAGTGTAATACATGTGGATTGTCAAACGTCAATAGGTATGTGTTAATGTCAAAACCGTCTTTTTCGTGAAAATGCTTAGATACAATAACACCTTGGTCCAGGAGCTAATAACATAGGCAATCAAGAGAAAGTTACTGGAGACTACGACTGATTTTGATTCTGATGTCAACAAGTATTGTTTAAATCCAAATTGTTAGCCGCTTGATTTCGGGTGTTCATTCAACCCGAAGGACGCCATTTTTAAACTTATGTTTTGCTTTTTCATACGTGCAATGAACTTGGGCTCTGTTTTTACTGTTTGCATTCAACCTGGTTCCTTTTACCCGCATTTGAACAGCATTTATGTATAGTTGAAAATGGTTGCATCAAAGACAACAGGTATCTAAGTACATATAACATACGCAATGTAAAGGACGACGTCATCGAACCACGTGCATCCCGTGACACTGCGAACAACAATCGTGCCTACGCCCTTTTCAACTTCAAAATAGAACAACAGATACCTATATCAAACTCAGGACGTTACAATATGGTCAGACTTAAGTTTCCCGTATGTACTGTAATGGGAGTTCGGAAGATCATTTGCCTTCCACTGTAACCGTTAACTGCTCTGCTTTAAGTTACATGCCTGAGTAAATAGTTGTAAAAAGAGGAAACTCACTTTTTTCTTGTATTTTGGCACCGTTTAAAAACAATATCATTTCCATGTTACTCATATATTTCTAGACCCAATTTTGTGCAAAATGTCTTCAGAATATTTAGTTTCTGCTCTAATCCTATAAAACTGTTATCAGCGATGAATAGATCATAGGCGTGCAGTAAAGGAAAATCTCATGGTTGTTTTGGGCAGCAAAAATCTCTCCCAGTTCTTTTTCACGAACCATTACTTCCAGTTCTGCGATAAACAATGAAAATAGCAGATGGCTTGAAGGACATCCTTCTCTGTACTCATTTAATGTGCAAATATTCCGTTAAATTTGTATTGGATATCTTAACATCTACTTTCATATCAGAATATAATCCTTGGAGAACGATGAAAGGTTTCGTATTAATACCTGTTTCTAATACAGAAGAAGAGGTGTCACACAACGTACACACTCAATAGACATTCTCACAGAACGTTGTCCGCCCGGAAATGGCCTATGAGACACTAAATTACAATAACAAGTCTCTAAGAGCGCTAAAGTGTTAAAATATAATGAAAATATATTACAGAGATATAAGGACAATGGTATCGAGAATATAATTTCGAGAACCATTAAAAGTTGTCCGTCAGTGGAATCAAACGCTGTTTTGAAGTCAAGGAATAGACAATAGAACATTCCATGACGCTTTGAAAGATATATCCGTACAAGTACCTGGAGGGAGAATATATTGTGTCCTGGACAAACTACGCCTATTCACTCTGGAAGCCAATCTTAAATCTTGCAACATGTTTGTAAACGCTTATTCAAGGTGAATAGTTTACCAACTATGTCCATTAAAGTAATTCCTCTACAGTATTTTGTGATCCTTTCAGCATTTCTGGAAAATTTCCGTCAAGTGCAGCTGATTTTCACTTTTCGAAACTTTTCATATCATTATTAATTTCATCGTCGCTTATATCATGGTTAAAATTGTTGCTTATATCTTTGTCATCGCTAACATCACACGTTAGCATCTCATGATTGCTGACATACGGACAACAACAGCTTTTGTCAGATTTAGAATAGTTTCAAAATACAGTCGTCAGCTGACACATTTTTGGTCCTGTGCATGTTGTAAACTGATTTTACTTCTTTCCAGAAGGGTTTAGAGTCAGTATTTTAGAACTTATTGTTTGCAGAGTTCTCTTTCCATGTTCATTCTTCTTGTCATAATATAATCGTCTATAACAATTCCTTAAAATCGCACATTATCAACAGCTTGCTGACACTGGAGAGAGACCCCCTCCTGAAGAGATGTAAAACCTTTTGAATCATCACTTGTGGATATGAAAAAAAAACAAATTGTTACTCTTTCCATCAGTTTCCAGTACTCCCAAATGTGATATTTTGATATCATGATGGTGTTTTGACAATATGGATTGCCACTTCGTTAAAATCTATCCCGAATCGTCGCCATAATTGAGCTTCACATAGGTTTCAGGATCGTCATGTATAGACGAGTAATGCATACAATTACTGTTTTGTTGATACTAAATTTCTTAAGTTGCCTATCGTAGAGTGTATAGTTTTTACATTATTGAAATCAGTTAATCTACCACAGGGGAAAGGTGAGAAAGGAGATTACTCTGCACGTTCGTGGCTCGTCTGTTGGTCTGGATAATTCGGCAGCTTAAAGTGGCGTGTAACCGGTCTTACATCATTGTCTTTGATCACCAATAGTTTGTGCTGATACAACATTTACTGTTATCAACCTGTAATACCAACCTCAAGAATTACAAATTCGAGAAGAATATCACAAATTCAGTATTCAAAAACTTAAACTGGCAAAACAATAGGTTACAATGGTGTCAATTTGGACTACTAACTAATCGTGTTGATCTTAAGCAAGTATCAATCACAGGAGCCTGCCAACAATGCCTGCTAATATGTCACAGTCGCCGTTTGATGGGATTGCATTGATACATCGTTAGGCTTAATAAACAACCAATTAGCGTCATTAGGTGATTGGTGGATAATGAGCAATATTGACTTGTTCTGTTATTTGAATGTTTGATGTTGAGCAGGAACGGTTACTTGCAAGCATAGTAAACTCATAGTGTGTATATAAATCTGCCATGTCAAGGTTGAGACCACTCCACGGCCTGTGCAGAAGGGCAACGCAAACTCTACAATCTTATCGTAAGTTATCAACTCATAGCGTATTCGTATAGGACACTTGCTATTTGAACTCGTGCAGACTGCATTTGTACTTGTACTAGACCGTTTCCTCTGTCGATTTGAAGATAAGAATAGTATATGCATGATCGTGATACATGTTGTTGCGCATCCAAATTTTGAATATTTCCATGCCATACAATCATTCTTATCGTAACTCTGTGTGATCAAAATGATGTTGAATGTATTGAATATAAATGCAAAAAAGTTTTTGTTATGTATGCAACATTGTTACTTACCTATTAATCAACTTTTAGTGTGGCATGTAGAATGCATTATATGGATATCCTAGTTCTGTGCAGCCGAAAGTGAGCAGCTGTCAAACAGATTATTTTCTTCCATGAATGCAAGATCTTTCCAATCAAACGTAAACAGCAGCTCAGTTATTGTTTGTTTTTTTTCAGGTGTCTCACATTGCTGCAGGCAAACGCATCAATTCTTCGTTTTAAGGACTGAATGAAACAGAATGTTTTTCTATTACAACGCATTAGTTTGTGCAAAGCAAGATGCAGATTATTGGACCCTTGTTACTCGCTGTTCGCTACAATTCGTGCGACACACGATCTTCATATTCTGGCAGTCACAATAGTGAATGTTGTGCTTCAGACATTCGCTAAATAAACATGAATGCGAAAACACGTTCTCCCACCACATGTGTGATGTTTTGGGGACAGTTAATAAATAACTTATCTCCTCGCTGAGCACTATACTCCTGATCCCATAAGAGATACAGAAGGGTAATATGTTAATCGGCCAGTGCGGAGACTACATAACGAATGGTTGTGGTAGTGGTACTGATTACATATGATGTTACTAAGCACACATTACAACTCACGTCAGTTCACTTCAACATGTTTAGTTTGATAACTGTGGCACTCCAGGTGTCCTCCTTAACCCGATGCCATTAATTGAGTTATCAGGGATATTGTTTCATCATAACTCATGTTGTCATATTGTTCCATCGGTCATTTGTGATGTTGTTGCATCAGTTACCTTGTTAATATCTGTGATATTGTCAGCATTCTTTTGTCATCACTCATTAGATATCAGTGCTTTCATTATCTGAGATGTGATTACTTCTTTCACCTGGGGTATTCACATTTTCGTTTCAGGAGGTGTTGGTTTTTGCAATGTCTGTCGGTGACAGTCTCATATTTGTATGTCACCTATCAAATATGTTGCTATTTCAATTATCTGTGGCACTGTCTCACCATTTATCAGTGGCATCTTACACCCACTATCTATGAAACTGTTGCAACACCTGTGACATTGTTACACGAGTCATCTGTGATCTTGTTACCCCAGTCCTATGTGATATTGTTTCATTAATCATCTGTGACATTGTTACTATAGTTTTGTATGGTATTGTTACAATACTCATCTGTGATATTATGACTTCGGGCATCGGTGGCATTCTTACATCTGCTATCTGTGATATTGTTACATCTGTCATCTGTGATATTGTTACATCAGCCATCTGTGATATTGTTACTTCAACCTTCTGTGATATCATTCTATCTGTGATATGTCATATTGTTACATCAGTCATCTGTGATATTGTTACTTCAACCTTCTGTGATATCATTCTATCTGTGATAAGTCATATTGTTACTTAGATCATCTGTGATATTGTTACATTAGTTATCTGTGATATTGTTACATCAGTTATGTGTGTTGTTTCTTCAGCTGTGATATTGTAACATCAGGCATCTGTAATATTTTTACACCAGTCATCTGTGATATTGTTACGCCAGTCATCGGTTGTATTGTTACTAGTGTTCGGTGACATTGTTTCTTTAGTGATGTGTGGCACTAAGTATCTGTGATGATATTACCTCAGACATCTGTGATATTGTTACATCTGTCATCTGTGATATTGTTACTTCAACCTTCTGTGATGTTATTCTATCTGTGATATGTCATTTTGTTACTCAGATCATCTGTCACATTGCTACATCAGTGATCTGTTACACTACTTATCTGTGACATTGTTACTTCAGATATCGGTGATATTGTTATTTCAACCTTCTGGGATATTGTTGCATCAGTCATCTGCAGTATTGTTATTTCTTTCATCTGTGACATTGTTATATCAGTCATCTGTTATTGTTACTTTAATCATCTGGAAAAATGCTACTTTTGCTATCTGTGGTATTGTTACTTCAGACAACTGTGATATATTTTACATCAGTCATGTGTGATATTGCTACATCAAGTATCTGTGATATAGTTAGTTTCTCTGATATGCTTACTTTAGTCGTCGGTGATATTGCTATTTTTCGTATCTGTGATATTCCCATACGCATTTTATGTGATGTTGATATTTTATTCATCTGTGATAACCTCACGTGAGTCACCTGTGGTACTCTTGGGTTCATTTTCCGTTAGATTGTATCTTCAGTTTTTGTGGTATTACTACTTTCTCCATCTGTTACTTATGTCAACCATGATCACAGTTCTGTGTGATATTGTAACGTCATTTAGGTGTCATAATGATGCTTCATGATTTTGTGATGTCATCACCGCTTCGTCTTTGTCTACGACGTTTGCTGCGCCACGTGACTTGTCACTTTCTCTTCCACAATATCAGTGGCGTGTGTTGTTTTTCATTAATAAAATTTCGGAATTGAGAGCAAAGTCATAGTCTTGTTTTTAGTCCAATAAACGTTCGTGTGAAATGATACGATGATAGTCATCATTGTCTTCAGTGTCTGGCATGGATGGCAGAGTTTCTCGGAGTGTTATCCTGTGTCGCTCAACACAGTTTCTCCACAGTCATGAAAGTCTGTTACTTCGGTTACTTTCGACTTCAGCCACAGGCGGCCTTAAATCTTACAAGTCACTTTCTTATGCCCGAAATAACACATAGAACAGCTCTAATAATTACATCTGTCCATCGAATTTGTGTTTGATGCACTCATCTACATGATATGTTGAAGATATGAGTCCATATATTATGACGTATATCAAATCGCTGTCGCTCGCAGTACGTTTATGCATCCTCAATCAAACAGCTATAGATCTACTCTTGTAAACTTCCACAAAGAATTGATCGAAGTAAAATAAGACAAATCCACAAACTTATCCTCTTTCAAAGAAAAGCAATCTAGCTTTTTGTGAAAGTGTTCCTTTTGAGTTTAGAATTTATGGAATAACAGAAGATGTTTTGGTTTTGTTCGTTGTTTTTCCGTGACAAAGTATGATGTATATCAATTGTGGTATCTCCTGATCTATGCATCCGATTCTAATAAAAGTAACGATCATGTAGTCAAAGAAAGTGCGCATGAATCGGAGTTAAATAAAGACATCGGGTTGTTCGGAGGTGGCGTTGTAATGCGTTTGTGCAGCCATGTGTCACCAGATGTACCTTGGAGCTGAAGATTCAGTTTGGACAGTGTGGTGGGCTATACTCAGACTTCGTATTTCATAGATGGGATTTCAACGGCCTCAAACAGGCATATTAGCAGAGTTAGCACCCGTCTCCAATACCAAATTACTTGTCAGGTCAGAAGAAGACCAGCATTTTGTGTACACACTTTGCTTAGTCTTTTTGACCAAATTGGATTACTTTACTTTGGAACTGAATATGTCAATCTATGTGTCTATTGCTGTAGTCAATGGTCATACACGATATTACCGCTGAATGTGTTCATTCATGATAGAGATTTATACGTTTGCGAACTTATACTTAAAGTATCGCTATGTCAATAACAAATGATGGAAAATATAGAAACCAGCTGGAACATCATTTTTAAAAAGTTCTGAATGAAAATGTATCTATTTTACGTCATCATAGTGATATGGTACAAATCTATGATATAAGGAATAATATTGTTCCGATCAGTTGAATTGGGCATGCTTTTCGACATATATTTAGCTATTGCATATAACTTGTTGATCATATTCTTTTGTTGGTCTCTGTTATTATGTGTCAACAGTGAACACAGTCCCAAAAATAGGGACAATAAATTCATATTTACTGAAAGCTAAAAGAAACTGAATGAGGTGGACTTGTGGCTTAACTTACTTTTCAGAATAAATATCTGCTTTCTATATATTTACTGGATAAATTAGATAACATCTGTGAGTGGTACTGTAATCCTCTTCGAATACATAAACACTGCACCCTTCGTTGACTTAAAAAGAATTTGTTTTCTCAAAGCCACGGGACTGTGCTACTCATGATAATAAGGCCACATATATAGCGCTTATAACGGGCATGCTCCAGATGGTTATTATCACTAATATTCGTTTTCTGCTGGGTGAACAGGTACAGTTTTGAAGATCTTAGCGCTAAGATAGTGGTATGTTAATATTCATGAATTACGACTTTCTTAGCGGTAAGATAGATTTGAAATCTAGAGTCAAATCACAAATTAAGTGAAGTAAAGAAACATTAATCACGGAAAATCCTTGGGTGGGTGAGAGTGTTTGGCATCTTGGCCCCTGAGAGTTTCAAAGGTATCTGTCCTTCCCACAGACAGTTGTACATACAGGACCACACGTCACCACTTCTAACAATATTCCAAGTGTAATACATGTGAATTGTCAAACGTCAATAGGTGTGTGTTAATGGCAAAAACCTTCTTTTTCGTGAAAATGCTTAGATACAATAACACCTTGGTCCAGGAGCTAACAACATAGGCAATCAAGAGAACGTTACTGGAGACTACGACTGATTTTGATTCTGATGTCAACAAGTATTGTTTAAATCCAAATTGTTAGCCGCTTGATTTCGGGTGTTCATTCAACCTGAAGGACGCCATTTTTAAACTTATGTTGTGCTTTTTCATACATGCAATGAACTTGGGCTCTGTTTGTTTTTACTGTTTGCATTCAGCCTGGTTCCTTTTACCCGCATTTGAACAGCATTTATGTATAGTTGAAAATGGTTGCATCAAAGACAACAGGTATCTAAGTACATATAACATACGCAATGTAAAGGACGACGTCATCGAACCACGTGCATCCCGTGATACTGCGAACAACAATCGTGCCTACGCCCTTTTCAACTTCAAAATAGAACAACAGATACCTATATCAAACTCAGGACGTTACAATATGGTCAGACTTAAGTTTCCCGTATGTACTGTAATGGGAGTTCGGAAGATCATTTGCCTTCCACTGTAACCGTTAACTGCTCTGCTTTAAGTTACATGCCTGAGTAAATAGTTGTAAAAAGAGGAAACTCACTTTTTTCTTGTATTTTGGCACCGTTTAAAAACAATATCATTTCCATGTTACTCATATATTTCTAGACCCAATTTTGTGCAAAATGTCTTCAGAATATTTAGTTTCTGCTCTAATCCTATAAAACTGTTATCAGCGATGAATAGATCATAGGCGTGCAGTAAAGGAAAATCTCATGGTTGTTTTGGGCAGCAAAAATCTCTCCCAGTTCTTTTTCACGAACCATTACTTCCAGTTCTGCGATAAACAATGAAAATAGCAGATGGCTTGAAGGACATCCTTCTCTGTACTCATTTAATGTGCAAATATTCCGTTAAATTTGTATTGGATATCTTAACATCTACTTTCATATCAGAATATAATCCTTGGAGAACGATGAAAGGTTTCGTATTAATACCTGTTTCTAATACAGAAGAAGAGGTGTCACACAACGTACACACTCAATAGACATTCTCACAGAACGTTGTCCGCCCGGAAATGGCCTATGAGACACTAAATTACAATAACAAGTCTCTAAGAGCGCTAAAGTGTTAAAATATAATGAAAATATATTACAGAGATAAAAGGACAATGGTATCGAGAATATAATTTCGAGAACCATTAAAAGTTGTCCGTCAGTGGAATCAAACGCTGTTTTGAAGTCAAGGAATAGACAATAGAACATTCCATGACGCTTTGAAAGATATATCCGTACAAGTACCTGGAGGGAGAATATATTGTATCCTGGACAAACTACGCCTATTCACTCTGGAAGCCAATCTTAAATCTTGCAACATGTTTGTAAACGCTTATTCAAGGTGAATAGTTTACCAACTATGTCCATTAAAGTAATTCCTCTACAGTATTTTGTCATCCTTTCAGCATTTCTGGAAAATTTCCGTCAAGTGCAGCTGATTTTCACTTTTCGAAACTTTTCATATCATTATTAATTTCATCGTCGCTTATATCATGGTTAAAATTGTTGCTTATATCTTTGTCATCGCTAACATCACACGTTAGCATCTCATGATTGCTGACATACGGACAACAACAGCTTTTGTCAGATTTAGAATAGTTTCAAAATACAGTCGTCAGCTGACACATTTTTGGTCCTGTGCATGTTGTAAACTGATTTTACTTCTTTCCAGAAGGGTTTAGAGTCAGTATTTTAGAACTTATTGTTTGCAGAGTTCTCTTTCCATGTTCATTCTTCTTGTCATAATATAATCGTCTATAACAATTCCTTAAAATCGCACATTATCAACAGCTTGCTGACACTGGAGAGAGACCCCCTCCTGAAGAGATGTAAAACCTTTTAAACCATCACTTGTGGATATGAAAAAAAAAACAAATTGTTACTCTTTCCATCAGTTTCCAGTACTCCCAAATGTGATATTTTGATATCATGATGGTGTTTTGACAATATGGATTGCCACTTCGTTAAAATCTATCCCGAATCGTAGCCATAATTGAGCTTCACATAGGTTTCAGGATCGTCATGTATAGACGAGTAATGCATACAATTACTGTTTTGTTGATACTAAATTTCTTAAGTTGCCTATCGTAGAGTGTATAGTTTTTACATTATTGAAATCAGTTAATCTACCACAGGGGAAAGGTGAGAAAGGAGATTACTCTGCACGTTCGTGGCTCGTCTGTTGGTCTGGATAATTCGGCAGCTTAAAGTGGCGTGTAACCGGTCTTACATCATTGTCTTTGATCACCAATAGTTTGTGCTGATACAACATTTACTGTTATCAACCTGTAATACCAACCTCAAGAATTACAAATTCGAGAAGAATATCACAAATTCAGTATTCAAAAACTTAAACTGGCAAAACAATAGGTTACAATGGTGTCAATTTGGACTACTAACTAATCGTGTTGATCTTAAGCAAGTATCAATCACAGGAGCCTGCCAACAATGCCTGCTAATATGTCACAGTCGCCGTTTGATGGGATTGCATTGATACATCGTTAGGCTTAATAAACAACCAATTAGCGTCATTAGGTGATTGGTGGATAATGAGCAATATTGACTTGTTCTGTTATTTGAATGTTTGATGTTGAGCAGGAACGGTTACTTGCAAGCATAGTAAACTCATATATAGTGTGTATATAAATCTGCCATGTCAAGGTTGAGACCACTCCACGGCCTGTGCAGAAGAGCAACGCAAACTCTACAATCTTATCGTAAGTTATCAACTCATAGCGTATTCGTATAGGACACTTGCTATTTGAACTCGTGCAGACTGCATTTGTACTTGTACTAGACCGTTTCCTCTGTCGATTTGAAGATAAGAATAGTATATGCATGATCGTGATACATGTTGTTGCGCATCCATATTTTGAATATTTCCATGCCATACAGTCATTCTTATCGTAACTCTGTGTGATCAAAATGATGTTGAATGTATTGAATATAAATGCAAAAAAGTTTTTGTTATGTATGCAACATTGTTACTTACCTATTAATCAACTTTTAGTGTGGCATGTAGAATGCATTATATGGATATCCTAGTTCTGTGCAGCCGAAAGTGAGCAGCTGTCAAACAGATTATTTTCTTCCATGAATGCAAGATCTTTCCAATCAAACGTAAACAGCAGCTCAGTTATTGTTTGTTTTTTTTTCAGGTGTCTCACATTGCTGCAGGCAAACGCATCAATTCTTCGTTTTAAGGAATGAATGAAACAGAATGTTTTTCTATTACAACGCATTAGTTTGTGCAAAGCAAGATGCAGATTATTGGACCCTTGTTACTCGCTGTTCGCTACAATTCGTGCGACACACGATCTTCATATTCTGGCAGTCACAATAGTGAATGTTGTGCTTCAGACATTCGCTAAATAAACATGAATGCGAAAACACGTTCTCCCACCACATGTGTGATGTTTTGGGGACAGTTAATAAATAACTTATCTCCTCGCTGAGCACTATACTCCTGATCCCATAAGAGATACAGAAGGGTAATATGTTAATCGGCCAGTGCGGAGACTACATAACGAATGGTTGTGGTAGTGGTACTGATTACATATGATGTTACTAAGCACACATTACAACTCACGTCAGTTCACTTCAACATGTTTAGTTTGATAACTGTGGCACTCCAGGTGTCCTCCTTAACCCGATGCCATTAATTGAGTTATCAGGGATATTGTTTCATCATAACTCATGTTGTCATATTGTTCCATCGGTCATTTGTGATATTGTTGCATCAGTTACCTTGTTAATATCTGTGATATTGTCAGCATTCTTTTGTCATCACTCATTAGATATCAGTGCTTTCATTATCTGAGATGTGATTACTTCTTTCACCTGGGGTATTCACATTTTCGTTTCAGGAGGTGTTGGTTTTTGCAATGTCTGTCGGTGACAGTCTCATATTTGTATGTCACCTATCAAATATGTTGCTATTTCAATTATCTGTGGCACTGTCTCACCATTTATCAGTGGCATCTTACACCCACTATCTATGAAACTGTTGCAACACCTGTGACATTGTTACACGAGTCATCTGTGATCTTGTTACCCCAGTCCTATGTGATATTGTTTCATTAATCATCTGTGACATTGTTACTATAGTTTTGTATGGTATTGTTACAATACTCATCTGTGATATTATGACTTCGGGCATCGGTGGCATTCTTACATCTGCTATCTGTGATATTGTTACATCTGTCATCTGTGATATTGTTACATCAGCCATCTGTGATATTGTTACTTCAACCTTCTGTGATATCATTCTATCTGTGATATGTCATATTGTTACATCAGTCATCTGTGATATTGTTACTTCAACCTTCTGTGATATCATTCTATCTGTGATAAGTCATATTGTTACTTAGATCATCTGTGATATTGTTACATTAGTTATCTGTGATATTGTTACATCAGTTATGTGTGTTGTTTCTTCAGCTGTGATATTGTAACATCAGGCATCTGTGATATTTTTACACCAGTCATCTGTGATATTGTTACGCCAGTCATCGGTTGTATTGTTACTAGTGTTCGGTGACATTGTTTCTTTAGTGATGTGTGGCACTAAGTATCTGTGATGATATTACCTCAGACATCTGTGATATTGTTACATCTGTCATCTGTGATATTGTTACTTCAACCTTCTGTGATGTTATTCTATCTGTGATATGTCATTTTGTTACTCAGATCATCTGTCACATTGCTACATCAGTGATCTGTTACACTACTTATCTGTGACATTGTTACTTCAGATATCGGTGATATTGTTATTTCAACCTTCTGGGATATTGTTGCATCAGTCATCTGCAGTATTGTTATTTCTTTCATCTGTGACATTGTTATATCAGTCATCTGTTATTGTTACTTTAATCATCTGGAAAAATGCTACTTTTGCTATCTGTGGTATTGTTACTTCAGACAACTGTGATATATTTTACATCAGTCATCTGTGATATTGCTACATCAAGTATCTGTGATATAGTTAGTTTCTGTGATATGCTTACTTTAGTCGTCGGTGATATTGCTATTTTTCGTATCTGTGATATTCCCATACGCATTTTATGTGATGTTGATATTTTATTCATCTGTGATAACCTCACGTGAGTCACCTGTGGTACTCTTGGGTTCATTTTCCGTTAGATTGTATCTTCAGTTTTTGTGGTATTACTACTTTCTCCATCTGTTACTTATGTCAACCATGATCACAGTTCTGTGTGATATTGTAACGTCATTTAGGTGTCATAATGATGCTTCATGATTTTGTGATGTCATCACCGCTTCGTCTTTGTCTACGACGTTTGCTGCGCCACGTGACTTGTCACTTTCTCTTCCACAATATCAGTGGCGTGTGTTGTTTTTCATTAATAAAATTTCGGAATTGAGAGCAAAGTCATAGTCTTGTTTTTAGTCCAATAAACGTTCGTGTGAAATGATACGATGATAGTCATCATTGTCTTCAGTGTCTGGCATGGATGGCAGAGTTTCTCGGAGTGTTATCCTGTGTCGCTCAACACAGTTTCTCCACAGTCATGAAAGTCTGTTACTTCGGTTACTTTCGACTTCAGCCACAGGCGGCCTTAAATCATACAAGTCACTTTCTTATGCCCGAAATAACACATAGAACAGCTCTAATAATTACATCTGTCCATCGAATTTGTGTTTGATGCGCTCATCTACATGATATGTTGAAGATATGAGTCCATATATTATGACGTATATCAAATCGCTGTCGCTCGCAGTACGTTTATGCATCCTCAATCAAACAGCTATAGATCTACTCTTGTAAACTTCCACAAAGAATTGATCGAAGTAAAATAAGACAAATCCACAAACTTATCCTCTTTCAAAGAAAAGCAATCTAGCTTTTTGTGAAAGTGTTCCTTTTGAGTTTAGAATTTATGGAATAACAGAAGATGTTTTGGTTTTGTTCGTTGTTTTTCCGTGACAAAGTATGATGTATATCAATTGTGGTATCTCCTGATCTATGCATCCGATTCTAATAAAAGTAACGATCATGTAGTCAAAGAAAGTGCGCATGAATCGGAGTTAAATAAAGACATCGGGTTGTTCGGAGGTGGCGTTGTAATGCGTTTGTGCAGCCATGTGTCACCAGATGTACCTTGGAGCTGAAGATTCAGTTTGGACAGTGTGGTGGGCTATACTCAGACTTCGTATTTCATAGATGGGATTTCAACGGCCTCAAACAGGCATATTAGCAGAGTTAGCACCCGTCTCCAATACCAAATTACTTGTCAGGTCAGAAGAAGACCAGCATTTTGTGTACACACTTTGCTTAGTCTTTTTGACCAAATTGGATTACTTTACTTTGGAACTGAATATGTCAATCTATGTGTCTATTGCTGTAGTCAATGGTCATACACGATATTACCGCTGAATGTGTTCATTCATGATAGAGATTTATACGTTTGCGAACTTATACTTAAAGTATCGCTATGTCAATAACAAATGATGGAAAATATAGAAACCAGCTGGAACATCATTTTTAAAAAGTTCTGAATGAAAATGTATCTATTTTACGTCATCATAGTGATATGGTACAAATCTATGATATAAGGAATAATATTGTTCCGATCAGTTGAATTGGGCATGCTTTTCGACATATATTTAGCTATTGCATATAACTTGTTGATCATATTTTTTTGTTGGTCTCTGTTATTATGTGTCAACAGTGAACACAGTCCCAAAAATAGGGACAATAAATTCATATTTACTGAAAGCTAAAAGAAACTGAATGAGGTGGACTTGTGGCTTAACTTACTTTTCAGATCTGAATAAATATCTGCTTTCTATATATTTACTGGATAAATTAGATAACATCTGTGAGTGGTACTGTAATCCTCTTCGAATACATAAACACTGCACCCTTCGTTGACTTAAAAAGAATTTGTTTTCTCAAAGCCACGGGACTGTGCTACTCATGATAATAAGGCCACATATATAGCGCTTATAACGGGCATGCTCCAGATGGTTATTATCACTAATATTCGTTTTCTGCTGGGTGAACAGGTACAGTTTTGAAGATCTTAGCGCTAAGATAGTGGTATGTTAATATTCATGAATTACGACTTTCTTAGCGGTAAGATAGATTTGAAATCTAGAGTCAAATCACAAATTAAGTGAAGTAAAGAAACATTAATCACGGAAAATCCTTGGGTGGGTGAGAGTGTTTGGCATCTTGGCCCCTGAGAGTTTCAAAGGTATCTGTCCTTCCCACAGACAGTTGTACATACAGGACCACACGTCACCACTTCTAACAATATTCCAAGTGTAATACATGTGAATTGTCAAACGTCAATAGGTGTGTGTTAATGGCAAAAACCTTCTTTTTCGTGAAAATGCTTAGATACAATAACACCTTGGTCCAGGAGCTAACAACATAGGCAATCAAGAGAACGTTACTGGAGACTACGACTGATTTTGATTCTGATCTCATCAAGTTTTGTTTAAATCCAAATTGTTAGCCGCTTGATTTCGGGTGTTCATTCAACCTGAAGGACGCCATTTTTAAACTTATGTTTTGCTTTTTCATACATGCAATGAACTTGGGCTCTGTTTGTTTTTACTGTTTGCATTCAACCTGGTTCCTTTTACCCGCATTTGAACAGCATTTATGTATAGTTGAAAATGGTTGCATCAAAGACAACAGGTATCTAAGTACATATAACATACGCAATGTAAAGGACGACGTCATCGAACCACGTGCATCCCGTGACACTGCGAACAACAATCGTGCCTACGCCTTTTTCAACTTCAAAACAGAACAACAGATACCTATATCAAACTCAGCACAATATGGTCATACTTAAGTTTCCCGTATGTACTTTAATGGGAGTTCGGAAGATCATTTGCCTTCCACTGTAACCGTTAACTGCTCTGCTTTAAGTTAAATGCCTGAGTAAATAGTTGTAAAAAGAGGAAACTCACTTTTTTCTTATATTTTGGCACCGTTTAAAAACAATATCATTTCCATGTTACTCATATATTTCTAGACCCAATTTTGTGCAAAATGTCTTCAGAATATTTAGTTTCTGCTCTAATCCTATAAAACTGTTATCAGCGATGAATAGATCATAGGCGTGCAGTAAAGGAATATCTCATGGTTGTTTTGGGCAGCAAAAATCTCTCTCAGTTCTGTTTTACGAACCATGACTTCCAGTTCTGCGATAAACAATGAAAATGAGAGATGGCTTGAAGGACATCCTTCTCTGTACTCATTTAATGTGCAAATATTCCGTTAAATTTGTATTGGATATCTTAACATCTACTTTCATATCAGAATATAATCCTTGGAGAACGATGAAAGGTTTCGTATTAATACCTGTTTCTAATACAGAAGAAGAGGTGTCACACAACGTACACACTCAATAGACATTCTCACAGAACGTTGTCCGCCCGGAAATGGCCTATGAGACACTAAATTACAATAACAAGTCTCTAAGAGCGCTAAAGCGTTAAAATATAATGAAAATATATCACATAAAAGAGATATAAGGACAATGGTATCGAGAATATAATTTCGAGAACCATTAAAAGTTGTCCGTCAGTGGAATCAAACGCTGTTTTGAAGTCAAGGAATAGACAATAGAACATTCCATGACGCTTTGAAAGATATATCCGTACAAGTACCTGGAGGGAGAATATATTGTATCCTGGACAAACTACGCCTTTTCACTCTGGAAGCCAATCTTAAATCTTGCAACATGTTTGTAAACGCTTATTCAAGGTGAATAGTTTACCAACTATGTCCATTAAAGTAATTCCTCTACAGTATTTTGTCATCCTTTCAGCATTTCTGGAAAATTTCCGTCAAGTGCAGCTGATTTTCACTTTTCGAAACTTTTCATATCATTATTAATTTCATCGTCGCTTATATCATGGTTAAAATTGTTGCTTATATCTTTGTCATCGCTAACATCACACGTTAGCATCTCATGATTGCTGACATACGGAAAATAACAGCATTTGTCAGATTTAGAATAGTTTCAAAATACAGTCGTCAGCTGACACATTTTTGGTCCTGTGCATGTTGTAAAATGATTTTGCCTCTTTCCAGAAGGGTTTAGAGTCAGTATTTTAGAACTTATTGTTTGCAGAGTTCTCTTTCCATGTTCATTCTTCTTGTCATAATATAATCGTCTATAACAATTCCTTAAAATCGCACATTATCAACAGCTTGCTGACACTGGAGAGAGACCCCCTCCTGAAGAGATGTAAAACCTTTTGAATCATCACTTGTGGATATGAAAAAAAAAACAAATTGTTACTCTTTCCATCAGTTTCCAGTACTCCCAAATGTGATATTTTGATATCATGATGGTGTTTTGACAATATGGATTACCACTTCGTTAAAATCTATCCCGAATCATCGCCATAATTGAGCTTCACATAGGTTTCAGGATCGTCATGTATAGACGAGTAATGCATACAATTACTGTTTTGTTGATACTAAATTTCTTAAGTTGCCTATCATAGAGTGTATAGTTTTTACATTATTGAAATCAGTTAATCTACCACAGGGGAAAAGGTGAGAAAGGAGATTACTCTGAACATTCGTGGCTCGTCTGTTGGTCTGGATAATTCGGCAGCTTAAAGTGGCGTGTAACCGGTCTTACATCATTGTCTTTGATCACCAATAGTTTGTGCTGATACAACATTTACTGTTATCAACCTGTAATACCAACCTCAAGAATTACAAATTCGAGAAGAATATCACAAATTCAGTATTCAAAAACTTAAACTGGCAAAACAATAGGTTACAATGGTGTCAATTTGGACTACTAACTAATCGTGTTGATCTTAAGCAAGTATCAATCACAGGAGCCTGCCAACAATGCCTGCTAATATGTCACAGTCGCCGTTTGATGGGATTGCATTGATACATCGTTAGGCTTAATAAACAACCAATTAGCGTCATTAGGTGATTGGCGGATAATGAGCAATATTGACTTGTTCTGTTATTTGAATGTTTGATGTTGAGCAGGAACGGTTACTATGCAAGCATAGTAAACTCTTAGTGTGTATATAAATCTGCCATGTCAAGGTTGAGACCACTCCACGGCCTGTGCAGAAGGGCAACGCAAACTCTACAATCTTATCGTAAGTTATCAACTCAGAGTGTATTCGTATAGGACACTTGCTATTTGAACTCGTGCAGACTGCATTTGTACCTGTACTAGACCGTTTCCTCTGTCGATTTGAAGATAAGAATAGTATATGCATGATCGTGATACATGTTGTTGCGCATCCAAATTTGAATATTTTCATGCAATACAGTTATTCTTATCGTAACTCTGTGTGATCAAAATGATGTTGAATGTATGCTATCTTGTATTGAATATAAATGCAAAAAAGTTTTTCTTATGTATGCAACATTGTTACTTACCTGTTAACCAACTTTTAGTGTGGCATGTAGAATGGATATGCTAGTTCTGTGCAGCCAAAAGTGCAGCTGTCAAATAGATTAGTTTCTTCCATGAATGCAAGATCTTTCCAATCAAACGTAAACAGCAGCTCAGTTATTGTTTGTTTTTTTTCAGGTGTCTCACATTGCTGCAGGCAAACGCATCAATTCTTCGTTTTAAGGACTGAATGAAACAGAATGTTTTTCTATTACAACGCATTAGTTTGTGCAAAGCAAGATGCAGATTATTGGACTCTTTTTACTCGTTGTTCGCTACAATTCGTGCGACACACGATCTTCATATTCTGGCAGTCACAATAGTGATTGTTCTGCTTCAGACATTCGCTAAATAAACATGAATGCGAAAACACGTTCTCCCACCACATGTGTGATGATTTGGGGACAGTTAATAAATAACTTATCTCCTCGCTGAGCACTATAATCCTGATCCCATAAGAGATACAGAAGGGTAATATGTTAATCGGCCAGTGCGGAGACTACATAACGAATGGTTGTGGTAGTGGTACTGATTACATATGATGTTACTAAGCACACATTACAGCTCACGTCAGTTCACTTCAGCATGTTTAGTTTGATAACTGTGGCACTCCAGGTGTCCTCCTTAACCCGATGCCATTAATTGAGTTATCAGGGATATTGTTTCATCATAACTCATGTTGTCATATTGTTCCATCGGTCATTTGTGATATTGTTGTCTTCTGTTACCTTGTTAATATCTGTGATATTGTCAGCATTCTTTTGTCATCACTCATTAGATATCAGTGCTTTCATTATCTGAGATGTGATTACTTCTTTCACCTGGGGTATTCACATTTTCGTTTCAGGAGGTGTTGGTTTTTGCAATGTCTGTCGATGACAGTGTCATATTTGTATGTCACCTATCAAATACGTTGCTATTTCAATTATCTGTGGCACTGTCTCACCATTTATCAGTGGCATCTTACACCCACTATCTATGAAACTGTTGCAACACCTGTGACATTGTTACACGAGTCATCTGTGATCTTGTTACCCCAGTCCTATGTGATATTGTTTCATTAATCATCTGTGACATTGTTACTATAGTTTTGTATGGTATTATTACAATACTCATCTGTGATATTATGACTTCGGGCATCGGTGGCATTCTTACATCTGCTATCTGTGATATTGTTACATCAGTTATCTGTGTTGTTGTTTCTCCATCTGTGATATTGTTACATCTGTCATCTGTGATATTGTTACATCAGTCATCTGTAATATTGTTACTTCAACCTTCTGTGATATCATTCTATCTGTGATATGTCATATTGTTACTTCAGTCATCTGTGATATTGTTACTTCAACCTTCTGTGATATCATTCTATCTGTGATATGTCATATTGTTACATCAGTCATCTGTGATATTGTTACTTCAACCTTATGTGATATCATTCTATCTGTGTTATGTCATATTGTTACATCAGTCATCTGTGATATTGTTAAATCAGCCATCTGTGATATCATTCTATCTGTGATGTGTTACATTGTTACTTAGATCATCTGTGATATTGTTACTTCAACCTTCTGTGATATCATTCTGTCTGTGATATGTCAAATTGTTACTTAGATCATCTGTGATATTGTTACATTAGTTATCTGTGATATTGTTACATCAGTTATGTGTGTTGTTTCTTCAGCTGTGATATTGTAACATCAGGCATCTGTGATATTGTTACACCAGTCATCTGTGATGTTGTTACATCAGCCATATGTGATATTGTTACATCATCCATCTGTGATGTTGTTACTTCAACCTTCTGTGATATAATTCTATCTGTGATATGTCATTTTGTTACTTAGATCATCTGTCACATTGTTACATCAGTTGTTACACTACTTATCTGTGACATTGTTACTTCAGATATCGGTGATATTGTTATTTCAACCTTCTGGGATATTGTTGCATCAGTCATCTGCAGTATTGTTATTTCTTTCATCTGTGACATTGTTATATCAGTCATCTGTTATTGTTACTTTAATCATCTGGAAAAATGTTAGTTTTGCTATCTGTGGTATTGTTACTTCAGACATCTGTGATATATTTTACATCTGTCAGCTTTTATAGTGTAGTTTTAGTTACCTTGGGTATAATTACGCCAGGTATCTGTGACATTTTTACACTACTCGTCTGTGATATTGTTACTTCTGACATTGCTGATATTGTTACATCGGATATGTGTGATATTCAAGTCTTTGAATGTCATTTAGAAGTGAAAATACATAAGAATGAAGATTTTTATGGATATCAACTTCTTTATGAGAGAACACAACGTTTCAGGTGATGATGAAGGAGTAAGCATTAACTCCGAAACGTTGTGTTCTCTCATAAAGAAGTTGCATTAACTCCGAAACGTTGTGTTCTCTCATAAAGAAGTTGCATTAACTCCGAAACGTTGTTTTCTCTCATAAAGAAGTTGCATTAACTCCGAAACGTTGTGTTCTCTCATAAAGAAGTTGCATTAACTCCGAAACGTTGTTTTCTCTCATAAAGAAGTTGCATTAACTCCGAAACGTTGTTTTCTCTCATAAAGAAGTTGCATTAACTCCGAAACGTTGTTTTCTCTCATAAAGAAGTTGCATTAACTCCGAAACGTTGTGTTCTCTCATAAAGAAGTTGCATTAACTCCGAAACGTTGTGTTCTCTCATAAAGAAGTTGCATTAACTCCGAAACGTTGTGTTCTCTCATAAAGAAGTTGCATTAACTCCGAAACGTTGTGTTCTCTCATAAAGAAGTTGCATTAACTCCGAAACGTTGTGTTCTCTCATAAAGAAGTTGCATTAACTCCGAAACGTTGTGTTCTCTCATAAAGAAGTTGCATTAACTCCGAAACGTTGTGTTCTCTCATAAAGAAGTTGCATTAACTCCGAAACGTTGTGTTCTCTCATAAAGAAGTTGCATTAACTCCGAAACGTTGTGTTCTCTCATAAAGAAGTTGCATTAACTCCGAAACGTTGTGTTCTCTCATAAAGAAGTTGATATCCATAAAAATCTTCATTCTTATGTGTGATATTGTTACCTGTGATATTGTTACCTGTGATATTGTTACCTGTGATATTGTTACCTGTGATATTGTTACATCAATCATCTGTGATATTATTATTTCAAACCTCTGTGATATTATTAAATCAGTAATCTTCTGTCATCGCTGATATTGTTACATTAGTCAATTGTGATGTTGTTTTCTCGGTCCTCTGTGATAATTTTACATCAATCATCTGTTATTGTTACTACAATTACTTACAACATTTTTAGTTTTGTTTTGTGTGATAATGTTACATCAGTCATCTGTGATATTGCTACATCAAGTATCTGTGATATAGTTAGTTTCTGTGATATGCTTACTTTAGTCGTAGGTGATATTGTTATTTTTAGTGTCTGTGATATTCCCATACGCATTTTATGTGATGTTGATATTTTATTCATCTGTGATAAGCTCACGTGAGTCATCTGTGGTACTCTTGGGTTCATTTTCCGTTAGATTGTATCTTCAGTTATTGTGGTATTACTACTTTCTCCATCTGTTACTTATGTCAACCATGATCACAGTTCTGTGTGATATTGTTACGTCATTTAGGTGTCATAATGATGTTTAATGTTTCTGTGATGTCATCACCGCTTCGTCTTTTTCTACGACGTTTGCTGCGCCACGTGACTTGTCACTTTCTCTTCCACAATATGAGTGGCGTGTGTTGTTTTTCATTAATAAAATTTCGGAATTGAGAGCAAAGTCATAGTCTTGTTTTTAGTCCAATAAACGTTCGTGTGAAATGATACGATGATAGTCATCAGTGTCTTCAGTGTCTGGCATGGATGGCAGAGTTTCTCGGAGTGTTACAAAATCTTACAAGTCACTTACTTATGCCCGAAATAACACATAGAACAGCTCTAATAATTGTATCTGTCCATCGAATGTGTGTTTGATGCACTCATCTACATGATATGTTGAAGATATGAGTCCATATATTATGACGTATATCAAATCGCTGTCGCTCGCAGTACGTTTATGCATCCACAATCAAACAGCTTTAGATCTACTCTTGTAAACTTCCACAAAGAATTGATCGAAGTAAAATAAGACAAATCCACAAACTTATCCTCTTTCAAAGAAAAGCAATCTAGCTTTTTGTGAAAGTGTTCCTTTTGAGTTTAGAATTTATGGAATAACAGAAGATGTTTTGGTTTTGTTTGTTGTTTTTCCGTGACAAAGTATGATGTATATCAATTGTGGTATCTCCTGTTCTATGCATCCGATTCTAATAAAAGTAACGGTCATGTAGTCAAAGAAAGTGCATGAATCGGAGTTAAATAAAGACATCGGGTTGTTCGGAGGTGGCGTTGTGATGCGTTGTGCAGCCATGTGTCACCAGATGTACCTTGGAGCTGAAGATTCAGTTTGGACAGTGTGGTGGGCTATACTCAGACTTCGTATTTTATAGATGGGATTTCAACGGCCTCAAACAGGTATATTAGCAGAGTTAGCACCCGTATCCAATACCAAATTACTTGTCAGGTCAGAAGAAGACCGGCATTTTGTGTACACACTTTGCTTAGTCTTTTTGACCAAGTTGGATTACTTTTGTTTGGATCTGAATATATCAATCTATGTGTCTATTACTGTAGTCAATGGCATGCACTATGTTACCGCTTAATTTGTTCATTCATGATAGAGATTTATACGTTTGCGAACTTATACTTAAAGTATCGCTATATGAATAAGAAATGATGGAGATGTTCAGGAAATGGCATTACAGGCTGACAAACCTTAAACGTGTCTACCTTAGAATTTGTACTGTTCGTACAAAAATGATAGCTTCAAGTGCAGTAAACTGATTAGTGTTTCGCACCTTTCCAGCATAACGTGAGATCGAAAATTACAATTGATATTCAGAAACACACATGTCGTAAGAGGCGACTAACCGGATCAGGTGGTTTTATTTCATGTATCACGTATTTCACATCACTGTATCCCAGTTGAGTATATCGACACTCACGTTGTTGATCATCAGATTGTTTATTTACAGACCGCCGAAAGATCGGGAATATAGCTGAGAGCGGTGTTATACAATAAACCAATTATAATCGTAAATCACTGTAACGGGAGAGGATTTGGTCGCGGGCGTCACGTCAATGTAGATTTGACTTCCAAATTTGAATTCCAAATAACACTCGTAACAACCCAACAACCCCATCCCCACCATCCTACGCCCCATCTTTGGAATCACGATGAAACAATTTTTTCTCTGTTTTTTCAAATACCATTACGTCACCACTGTGGCACTATAACAACGTACATCTTACTTACAAGCATCACATACCATTTGAAAACAGTTAGTAACGAAAAATATTTAGACATAAAAAAAAATAAAAAGACATAAATAATATATCGAATTATAAAGGAGTTTTATTAAATCTAATTGGAAAATGAACTTACTTATGCCATATTTAAGCATGGCAAACAGCTGCATAGAAAGCAGCTGGAACATCATTTTTAAAAAGTTCTGAATGAAAAAGATCTATTTTACGTCATCATAGTGATATGGTACAAATCTATGATATAAGGAATAATACTGTTCCGATCAGTTGAATTGGGCATGCTTTTCGACATATATTTAGCCATTGCATGTAACTTGTTGATCATGTATTTTTGTTGGTCTCTGTTATTATGTGTCAACAGTGAACACAGTCCCAAAAATGGGACAATAAATTCATATGACAGTTCATGTTTACTGAAAGCTAAAAGAAACTGAATGAGGTGGACTTTTGGCTGAACTTACTTTTCAGATCTGAATATATATCAGCTTTCTATATATTTACTAGATAAATTAGATAACATCTATGAGTGGTACTGTAATCCTCTTGGAATACATCCAGACTACACCCTTCGTTGACTTAGAAAGAATTGTGAAAAGATGTGTTAGTATTTACACCGAAACGTTGCACTCCTAGCAAAATAAGAAGTTGACTATCCATACAACATGGTTTCCTTCATCGTTACAACTTCTAAAATGTACCGCAAAGAAATGATACACATATGCACATCATTTGCTTTCTCAGTGCTAGGGGAGAAGTTTTTTTATGATAATAAGGCCACTTATATAGCGCTTATAACCGGTATGCTCCACATGGTTGTTGAAAAGGTTATTGATGGGTGGGTGAACAGAGACAGTTTTGAAGATCTTAGCGCTAAGATAGTGGCAAGTTATTATTCACGTATTACGACTTCCTTAGCGGTAAGATAGATTCCAAATCTAGGATCAAATCACAAATTAAATGAAGGAAACAAACAGTAATCACAGAAAGTCCTTCGGTGGGTGAGAGTGTTTGGCATCTTGATCCCTCTGAGTTTCAAAGGTATCTGTCCTTCCCACAGACAGTTGTACCCACAGGATCACACTTCACCACTTCTAACAATATTCCAAGTGTAATACATGTGAATTGTCAAACGTCAATAGGTATGTGTTAATGGCAAAACCGTCTTTCTTGTGAAAATGCTTAGATACAGTAACAACAACACCTTGGTCCAGAAGCTAATAACATAGGCAATCAAGAGAAACTTAATGGAGACTATGATTGATTGTGATTTTGATGTCAGCAAGTTTTGTTTGAATCCAAAATGTTAGCCACTTGATTTCGGGTGTTTCATGCAACCAGAAGGACGCCATGTTGAAATTTTTGTTTAGCTTTTTCATATATACAATGAACTTGTCCCGTGTGTATGTCTCTGTTTGTTTTTACTGTTCAACCTGGTTTCTTTTACCCGCATTTGAACCGCATTTATGTTGCATCCCGTGACACTGTGATCAAGAATCGTGGCTACGCCCTTTTCAACTTTTGCATAACATCGGACATGAGAATATGTATCGGTCGTCTCTTTCATGAGAACGGCAAAGGTAAAGCGGCGTGTCCATATTACCTTTCATTATGACAATGAAGGAGTCTGAGGCAGATAATAGTAACAGTGAATTGTTATAAAGTTTCTTAATCATATCAGGACATATATCTGTATACAGATGACATTTCATTACAAAGTGAAATTCATCTTCGATCTCACCAAAATCAGGGCTAGGGGGCAAATGAATCTGCCTAGTTTCATTTCTAGAGGGAGAGTATCACACCTCAGGTTTGCTAATATACTACGCACACGTCAGTTAGATATCGAGCTTAGGTGAGCTTATGCATTTAGACTGGGCTTGAACAATCTGTATGCACGTAATTTACTTGCGTTAGTTAAACCTCGGTCGTTCTATAGTTTAGCCAGTCTTCAGCACCGAGAAAAAGTATCCGGTCTTTAACCAGGAGGAAGATATATTCATAACATCGGAGATATTCAATCTAAGAGACTATAACCAGCTGAAAACAGTGCTATACCATGCTTTTCGAAAACCTTTCGACCAGATACTGACAGCACAGACGACACTTTTCGGATCGATGCTGGGAAGATTGTTACACACCGTTCTTTGATTGTTTATCAGGAGTTCGCAAGGTATGCCAGTTATCTCCCTTTCTATTTACCTTCTTTGTCAACGATGTTGATGATTGTCTATCCGCTGATGGTCAGAGTGGTATCAGTCTAGACATAGTTGAGTTTGCTGATGATATTGCGCTTTGGGGTTTCACAGCTATATGTTTGCAAATGAGACTAAATAAGGTAGTTTCGTATTGTAGCTAGTGAAAGTAGAAAATATGTATTGATGAAAGTAAAACTATTGTATTCAGGAAGGCTGGTCGACGAAGACATTACGAACAATTCTTTTTGAATTTACAATCGCTTGAAGCTGTTGCATCATATATATATACTTGGGTGTTCTCTTCTCTTCTTATGGATCATAGTATGTTACCCAGAAAACCTTGTCTGAACAAGCATGATAGGTGTTAAATATTCTTAAATCGTCGGTAATTTTTGTAAACTACCACTTAATGATGTGCCCCATATATTTCATGTCAAGGTTTGCCATTTGCTGGAGTTCCCATTCGTATTGTATTGAATGTACACGATGGGTTCTGTAAGGAGGTATATGGACTTTCAAGAAACACGCCAAATACTGCAGCGATTGCGAGAATGGTCATTATTCTATAACGATAAATCGGTAATACTATATCAAAATTGTTAATATTTAGTTCGGCTCTTTTATAAAGGTTGAGAATGTAATGTTAAATAAGGTATATATGTATCATCATTGTCTGACTGAAAAAGATGTAGGCTGTTAGATCTTATGGTGAAATCTAATTTTCACAGTTATACTTTAGACAGTGTGTTGGCTACTCAAAGTGTGAAAATATCTCTACATTCATATTATTGTTTAAGCAAAGGTGCATCGACATAGGGAACCAGTTGTGGTCGTCTGGTATTACACGTGTTTCGAAACTGGATGTTTGTCGTTGGGTCAAAGAAAGTGTAGCTACGGAGTTTTATATAAATAATGTTCCTGTGAGGTATTTTAGCAGTTTTAGGTAAATTTCGTTACTCAAACCAAAATTTGATGATACAATACAGTAGACATTTCGGTCTTAATATAGAAAATGAATATCACTTTTGCCTCGAATGTCTTATTTATTTTTGTCATGGGGATAAGAAATGATATTCTCCCTAAATATCCTAACACATATCCAGCTGAAGTGAAGTTACCTCAGTTGTGTACATCAAAGAATTCTTATATTATAAATCGTCTTGCAAAATAAATACCTATATTTGTCCACGAACTGTCCAGCTTCCGTGATGCTGTAGGGTGCTCAAATGATTGTGTATTATCTACATAGAAGGTATAATGGACCTGTGGCCGCTGTAGTGAATAAATCTCTCTGTGTAACACAAGCAATTAAACTGAGACGTTTGGCTCCAAATACATGTACAAGTTCTGATGTCATTACAATGAAGTTGTATCAATGTCTGCCTCGCTCATCCATCTTTGTCGCGGCGATGTTTACGCACCTTAAAGATAAGCTTGGCAAACTGTTTGTTGAATTTCGTTTGTAAGATGCAGTATGTCGATATACGAAATATTTGTTTACACACGTATCAATACCTGCCTTCCTGGTCCGTCCATGCGTTGTGAAGCCTTCTGAATCTTTAAGCAAGGGCTACGTGGTTATGTCACTTCGTATTTTCATCCTTGGGGGTGTATTGATTTGGGGGCCAAAATAATTTTCGCGTGTTTCTCTTTGTCAAAACTTGATTGAAGTAATGATTTAAGAGCCTGTCAACTTGCCAGAAACAATGACACTGACGAGGCATCATTGACAAATATTGCTATCTATATCAGTTTGAAGCTCCAGATCATCTCCCTTCCAAGTGGTCTGTCAGTATAAACTAAAGTACACCCTTTCTGAAACACATGGTATATTTGGGATTACACCTCTCAGTAAAGTACAGATTCTAGTACATTTGTTAGATCCAGTCCCATACGGGATTCGAAACCTGACCCCAGAGAAAGTTGATCCCACATAGAACATGTTTTCTTATTTGACCGCTTTCTAAAATAACACGTGTGGTTATAAAAAATATTACCCTTCGACCATGTGACAATTTCTTTGAAAACAGAAAGTCAAAATAGAACATGTACCTATATCAAACCCATCCGTTACAATATGATCAGAGTATCTGTATAAAAGCTAGTGCCGTACACTTAACATGCATCAACTGATTTACAAATGATAGCAGTGTATAACAGAGTACTTTTATTAAACTGCAAGATGTAATGGCAGTAGTGGTAGGCAGATCATTCTCGGAGACAGCGATATTCGTTCTCTTTTACATTTACTCAATCAGTATCTGTTCCCTCTTTCTGAAATGTATTTTAGTTGATGTTCGGAAGATTATTTGCGGTCAAATGTAAACTGTTAACTGCTTTGCTTTGCTCCGGGTTAAAATAAATGCCTCAATAGTTGAAATGAGGTGAAACGTTCACGTCCATTTCTATTTTCTGATAATTTCGTCCCGTTCTTAAACATTTTTTGGTACCGTGTTTTCCATATTTTTCTACACCCAGTTTTGTACAAAATGTCTCCACAATATTTATTTTCTGCTCTAATCCTATAAAATAAAACTATTATCAGAAATGAATAAGTCAGAGGCGTGCAGTAAAGCATTAAAAGAATATCTCATGGAATTTTTGGCCTTTTGGTCTGTATCACGAACTATGCATGACTTCCAATTCTGCAATAAACAATGGATATAACAGATGGCTTAAAGGACATCCTTCTCTGCACTCATTTAATGCGCGAAATATTACGTTAAATTTGCATTCGATGTCTGCTTTCATATTTGAATACAATCCTTTGAGAATGATAAAGAGTTTGGTATTAATACCTGTTATTATAACAGAAGAAAAGGAGAAGAAACATTTTTATTTAGGTGTCACACAACGTACATTCTTAATAGAATACAAACTACACATTCTCACAGAACCTTGTCCGCCCGGAAATGGCCTGTGACGTACGCATGATGAGAGGAAGTGTTACCAGTGTGGTATGCGAGGTCACATTGCACGATTTTGTCGTAAGAGAGTGAATGTGGTGCGACCATCTGCTTCACCATCCAAACTTGTTGAAATTGGTAGGCTAAGTACGCAAGGAGTCATCGATTTGGGTGCGTGTGTGTCATGCATTGGTGCACAGCGTCGCAAGCGGTTTGGTCCTCGTATAGATAAGATCGTTGATGAGCAAACTAAATCAATGGTGGATCAAGGTATAGTGGAACCTAGTACATCAACTATCATTTCACCAATTGTGTTGGTGAACGTTTTCCTTTAATGACTCCTAATGAGGCACTGAGATTTAAACATTCAAAATATTTCAGTGTTCTTGACATGAAACGTCAAGGCCCTTGACTGCATTTGAGACTTCGTCTGGTGTCTGGCAATTCTCACATATGTGTTTTGGCTTAAAAACTGCTCCTTTAGCATTTCAGCGTACCATGCATCTTGTCCTGAGTGGGTTGTCGAGAGATCATGTTTTGGTGAATCTGGACGATGTGTGTGTCCATTCGTCCACGGCCGATGAACATTTGTCAGTGTTACGTGAGGTGTTTGAGCGAATGAAGTCTGTTGGTTTGACATTAAAACCGTCTAAGTGTCATTTCTTTATGGATACAATAGAATATCTTGGTTTCTCAATTTCTGCTAGTGGAGTTGGTCCTGGTAAGAAAGGTATTGAGGCGGTTCGGAATTGTCCAGTTCCTGGTACATGGGAGCAAGAGAGATCGTTTCTTGGATTGGCTACATACTTTGTTAGATTTATTCCCAACCTTTCCGATCTGGTGTTGCCACTCAGTCGCATAGTAGAATCTCGTGCGTATGTTTGGCATGAAAGTGAACAGAGTGCGTTTGACAGGATTAAGACTGTTCTCACTAAGGCGCCAGTGTTAGCACATCCTGACTTTAGTCCTAATGCTCCCGCATTCGTTGTTCAGACAGACGCCAGTAAATCGGGTTTAGCAGGGGTACTTCTGCAGAATGATCATCCTGTTTGCTATGCTTCAAAAAAGTTATCAAAAACTGAACGGAATTATTCCACTGTGCACAGGGACGCTTTGGCACTTATCTGGGCAGTACGGAAGTTTAGAGAATATATTTATGGTAGAAAGTTTGTTACTAAAACAGACCACAGACCTTTGACATTTATTATGTCATCAAAATCTGATAAATGCGCAAGGTGGTATTTGGAACTTTCAGATTATCAGTTTGATGTAGAATATATACCTGGGAAAGATAACATTCCAAGTGACATTCTGTCAAGAGTTCCAGTGGAAGATTTGCAGGAATTACCCATCTGTGCCTTATCAACAGACAAACAGTATGCTGTTATCAAGCGTGCTCATGATCTTGCTCATTTTGGTGTGATACGCACATGGAATTTAGCCAGGATGACTGATAAGTCCATTACACAGAGACAAGTTCGAGAATACGTCAGTCAGTGTTCAGCATGCATTGAGGGTCCTCATGCTGTGCCGCGGAGTCCCATTGGTGAAACTCGGACAGCTTCAGTACCTTGGCAAATTATCCACTGTGACTTTGTCGGACCACTCCCTACATCATCGAAAAGTTTTGAGTACGTGTTAACGTGTTTGGATGATCTGACACGCATGGTGTTTGCATTTCCCGTACGATCAGCTACCTCGGCGTCAGCAATGTACGTGCTTGAAAAACTGTTTTCCATCTTTGGACCGCCACATACATTACACACTGATAATGGTTCAACTTTCACATCCGTTGAATTTAAGGACTTCATGGATCATTGGGGTGTTGTGCTCAGTTTTACCCCTATAGCTCGTCCGCAAGCAAATCCAGTGGAAAGGGCACATAGAACTTTGAAGTCATCCATGGTGAAAGCGGCAACCAGTGAAAAGAATTGGGACAAAGTGTTACCTGAAATCGTGTTAGCTCACAATTCCTGTCCAAACAGAACAACTGGAGTATCACCTTATTTCGCCATGTTTGGTAGATCAAGTGACGTGTGTCGTCTCTACAGTGGTGTTTCTTCTGGAGGGGAGGAAGTAGCAGACATGAGTTGTCTGTGGGAATTGTGTTCAAAGAAACATGTTCAAGCCAAACAGGAACGTCAAGAGGATACGTGTGATAGACAATCGAGAAGCTTTGAAATAGGTGATAGCGTTGCAGTTAAAGTTCTAACTGGTCCTAAATCTCGCAAGAAACATTTTCAGACAGGTTTTGTTGTGAGTAAAATCTTTGGTGATTTTCTGTGTGTAAATTCCAAAACAGCTGATACGCGACGTAAAAATATTTTGGTTAATAAAGATCTTGTGATCTTAAACCCTACTGGAGGGGAGGAATGTGAGATGTAAACATGAGACGGACGGTCCCTTTAATTAGTGTGATACCCGTGCATCACATGTGACACGGTGAGCCAATCAGAGGAGAGTACTGTAAGCGGGTCGTCCGTGCTACATGTGTGCATCAGTCTCGTCTTGTCTTCTGTCTTGTCCAGTCGTCGTAAATAAATGTTTTGTGTGCCAGCCGGCGCCTTGATTGTTATCCCTTACAACACTAAATTACAATAACAAGTTTTTAAGAGCGCTAAAGCGTTAAAATACATCACATAAAAGACGTGTAAGTACAATAGTATAGAGAATATAATATAGAGAACCATTAAAAGTTGTCCGTCAGCGCAATCAAACGCTGTTTGGAAGTCAAGGAATAGACAATAGAACATTCCATAACGCTTTGAAAGATATTTCCGTACAAGTGCCTGGAGGTAGAATATATTGTATCCTGGACAAACTACGCCTTTTCACTCTGGAAGCCAATCTTAAATCTTGCAATATGTTTGTATACGATTATTCAAGGTGGATAGTTTACCAACTATGTCCATTAAAGTAATCCCTCTATAATTGTCCACAGTATTTTTCTAATGATCCTTTCTAATGCATAGGTCGTATAGTACTAGTCAACAATTTCTCCAGAAATGATCACGGGCTAAAATTTCTAATACAAACTATGAGATATATCTTGGCAGCATTTCAGCATTTCTGGAAAATTTCCGTCAAGTGCAGCTGATTTTCACTTTTCGAAACTTTTCATATCATTATTAATTCCATCGTCGCTTATATCATGGTTAAAATTGTTGCTTATATCTTTGTCATCGCTAACATCACACGTTAGCATCTCATGATTGCTGACATACGGACAACAACAGCATTTGTCAGATTTAGAATAGTTTCAAAATACAGTCGTCAGCTGACACATTTGTGGTCCTGTGCATGTTGTAAACTGATTTTACTTCTTTCCAGAAGGGTTTAGAGTCAGTATTTTAGAACTTATTGTTTGCAGAGTTCTCTTTCCATGTTCATTCTTCTTGTCATAATATAATCGTCTATAACAATTCCTTAAAATCGCACATTATCAACAGCTTGCTGACACTGGACAGAGACCCCCTCCTGAAGAGATGTGAAACCTTTTGAATCATCACTTGTGGATATGAAAAAAAACAAATTGTTACTCTTTCCATCAGTTTCCAGTACTCCCAAATGTGATATTTTGATATCATGATGGTGTTTTGACAATATGGATTACCACTTCGTTAAAATCTATCCCGAATCGTCGCCATAATTGAGCTTCACATAGGTTTCAGGATCGTCATGTATAGACGAGTAATGCATACAATTACTGCTTTGTTGATACTAAATTTCTTAAGTTGCCTATCATAGAGTGTATAGTTTTTACAGTATTGAAATCAGTTAATCTACCACAGGGAAAAGGTGAGAAAGGAGATTACTCTGAACATTCGTGGCTCGTCTGTTGGTCTGGATAATTCGGCAGCTTAAAGTGGCGTGTAACCGGTCTTACATCATTGTCTTTGATCACCAATAGTTTGTGCTGATACAACATTTACTGTTATCAACCTGTAATACAAAACCTCAAGAATTACAAATTCGTGAAGAATAGGTTACAATGGTGTCAATTTGGACTACTAACTAATCGTGTTGATCTTAAGCAAGTATCAATCACAGGAGCCTGCCAACAATGCCTGCTAATATGTCACAGTCGCCGTTTGATGGGATTGCATTGATACATCGTTAGGCTTAGTAAACAGCCAATTAGCGTCATTAGGTGATTGGTCGATAATGAGCAATATTGACTTATTGTGTAATTTGAATGTTTGATGTTTCAGCAGCAACGGTAACTATGGAAACATAGTAAACCCATGGTGTGTAGATATAAATCTGCCATGTCAAGGTTGAGACCACACCACAGCCTGTGCAGAAGGGAAACCCAAACTCTACAATCTTATCGTAAGTTATCAGCTCATAGTGTATTTGTATAGGACACTTGCTATTTGAACTCGTGCAGACTGCATTTGTACTTGTACTAGACCGTTTCCTCTGTCGATTTGAAGATAAGAATAGTATATGCATGATCGTGATGCATATTGTTGCGCATCCAAATTTGAATATTTCCATGCCATACAGTTATTCGTATCGTAACTCTGTGTGATCAAAATGATGTTGAATGTATGCTATCTTGTATTGAATATAAATGCAAAAAAGTTTTTCTTATGTATGCAACATTGTTACTTACCTGTTAATCAACTTCTAGTGTGGCATGTAGAATGGATATGCTAGTTCTGTGCAGCCGAAAGTGACCAGTTGTCAAATAGATTAGTTTCTTCCACGAACGCAAGATGTTTCCAATCAAACGTGAACAGCGGCTGAGTTATTATCTTTATTTTGTTTCAGGTGTCTCACTATGATGCCGATAAAAGCACCAAGTCTTCGTTATAAGGACCGATTTAAACAGATTTTTTGAAATATTGCAACACATTTGTGTGATGTTAGTAGAAAGCAAGATGGAGGTTAGTGAGCCTTTGTTACTCGCTGGTCGCTACAAATGGCGCTACAAGACACACGAGACTCCTTCGGACACACGATCTTATTATCCCGGCACGCCCATAGTGCACCATGATGCATAGTGACTGTGATGCATCAGGCATTTGGAAAATAAACAAGAAGTGTGATCTTCTGGGGACAGTTTACAAATAACTTAGCTTCTTGTTGAACACTATTCTCCTGACCCCTATAAAAGTTACAGCGACAGAAGGGTAATATGTTGATTGATCAGTACGGAGACTATATAACAAATGGTAGTGGCAGTGGCGGTGGTGATTGCAAGTACTAAGAACACATTACAACTCACGTCAATTCACGTCAGCATTGATAACTATGGCACATCAGATGCCATCCTTAACCTGATGCCATTATTTCAGTTATCTAGGATATTGTCTCGTCGTTAACTCTGTCATATTGCCCCATCCATCATCTGTGATATTGCCGCATCAGTTATCTTGTTAATCCAGCCATATGTAATATTGTCAGAACATATCTTTTTTAATCACTCATTAGATATCAATGCTTTCGTTATCTGAGATGTGCATGATTACTTCAGTCATCTGGGATATTTACTATTTCGGTGACAATATTATATTTGTATGTCACCTATCAAATATGTTGTTATTTCAATTATCTGTGGCATTGACTCACCGTTTATAAGTGACATCTTACACCCACTATCTATGAAACTATTGCATCACCTATGACATTGTCACACCAACCATCTGTGACATTGTTACACCAGCCATCTCTGATATTTTTACATCAAGCATCTGTGACATTGTTACACCAGCCATCTCTGATATTTTTACATCAAGCATCTGTGACATTGTAACACCAGCCATCTCTGATATTTTTACATCAAGCATCTGTGACATTGTTACACCAGCCATCTCTGATATTTTTACATCAAGCATCTGTGACATTGTTACACCAGCTATCTCTGATATTTTTACATCAAGCATCTGTGATATTGTTACTATAGTTATCTATTGTATTGTTCCGTCATTTATCGGTGATATTGTAACTTCAGCCATCCGTGATACTGTTACTTCAGAGACAGGTGATATTCTTACACCAGACATCTGTGATATTGTTACTTCGATCATCTGTGACATTTTCACATCAGTTATCTGTGATATTGTTACTTTAACCTTCTGTGATATTGCTACGTCAGTCATCTGTGCAATTGTTACGTCAGTCATCTGTGATATTGTTACGTCAGTCATCTCTGATGTTGTTACGTCAGGAAGATGTGACATTGTTATATTAGTCACCTGTGATATTGTTACATCAATCATCTCTTCACTGTTCACATTTACTTCAATCATCCGCAATATTGTTAGTTTTGTTATCTGTGATATTGTTACATCTGCTCTCTATGATATTGTTACAACAGCTTTCTGTGATATTGTTACTTCAGGACATCGGTGATAGTGTTAATCCAGTCATCCATGACATTGTTGCACCAGTCATCTGTGATACTCTTACGTTAGTCATCCGTGATATTGTTACATCAGTCACCTGTGATTTGTTTATTTAGTTATCTAGGATATTGTTATGTTAGGCATCTGTGATATTGTTACACTGCTCATCTGTGACATTGTTAATTCAGACATTGGTGGTATTATTACATCAGCTATCTGTGATATTGTTACATCAATTATCTGTGATATTGTTACATCAATTATCTGTGATATTGTTACATCAGTTATCTGTGATATTGTTACATCAATTATCTGTGATATTGTTACATCAGCTATCTGTGATATTGTTCCTTTTTTACCTGTGGTATTGCTACATCAGTTATCTGTGATATTGTTACATCAATTATCTGTGATATTGTTACATCTTTCAAAGGTGACATTGTTTCTTTAGGCATCTGTGACATTATTGCATTGGCCCTTGGTGATATTGTTACATCTTTCAAAGGTGACATTGTTTCTTTAGGCATCTGTGACATTATTACATTGGCCCTTGGTGATATTGTTACATCGTTAACGTTCATCTGTGATCATTTTACACCAGTCATCTGTGATATTGTTACATCAAGTATCTGTGATATTGTTACATCAAGTATCTGTGATATTGTTACATCAAGTATCTGTGATATTGTTACACCAGTTATCTGTGATATTGTTACACCAGTCATCTGTGGTATTGTTACATCAAGTATCTGTGATATAGTTTCTGTAATATGCTCAATTTAGTCATCGTGATAGTGTTATTTTTGATGAGCTCTCGTCAGTCATCTGTGGTACTCTTAGTTTCGTTTTCTGTTATATTGTTTCTTCAGTTATCTGGGAGTGCTTTTATTTGAGTTGTGATCTGTACTATTCGAGCAACCTTGCTCTGCGATATTTTTACTTGAGCTCTCTGTGATCTAAAGTTTCATGTGGTATTATTACTTTCGTCATGTGTTATATTATTATTTGTATGAACCATGATCACAGTTCTGTGTGATATTGTTACGTCATTTAGGTGTCATAATGATGCTTAATGTTTCTGTGATGTCATCACTGCTTCGTCTTTTTATACGATGTTTGTTGCGTCACGTGACTTGTCGCTTTCTCTTCCACAATATGAGTGGCGTGTGTTGTTTTTCATTAATAAAATTTTTGAATTGCGAGCAAACTCATAGTCTTGTTTTTAGTCCGATAAACGTTCGTGTGAAATGATACGATGATAGTCATCATTGTCTTCAGTGTCTGGCATGGATGGCAGAGTTTCTCGGAGTGTTATCCTGAGTCGCTCAACACCGTTTCTCCACAGTCCTGAAAGTCTGTGACTTCGGTTACTTTCGGCTTCACCCACAGGCGGCCTCAAATCTTACAAGTCACTTATAATAATTGTATCTGTTTATCGAATCTGTGTTTGATGCACTCACTCTTTTACACGACATGCTGAAGACATAAGTCCATATATTATGAAGAATATCTTAACGCAATCCCAATGGATGACGAGATCGTTGATGTGTATGGCCATCTTTTGTTGGCACCATCTCTGCAAACCAACACACCAACACAGTTATACGCAGCACCTATATCAGAACGCTGCCACACGCAGTACGTTATAAACATCTACAAAGAACTAATCGAAGTGAAATATGATAAAGAAATACATGAACGTATCCTCTTTCAAACAGAAACAGACCAGCTTTTAATGAAGGTGGTCATTTTGAGTTTAGAATTTATGGAATTTATGGAATTATTTATGGAATAACAGAAAATCTGTTGGGTTTGTTTGTTTGCTGTATTTACGTGACAAAATATGGCACATATATATAGTGGTATCTCCTGATCTATACATCAGAAAATGGGTAATGGTCAAGTAGTCGAAGACATCGGATTCTTAATTGGTAGCTTTGTGATGCGTTGTGCAGCAAGGTTTCATCAGATACACTTTGGAGTTGAGGATTTAGTTGGGACAGTGTGGTGGGCTATATTTTGACATTGTATTTATAGATGGGATTCATTCCAAAATCACCTACCTTAAAGAGGTATATTTAGCTCACGGCTCAAGAGTTAGCTCTTGGCTCCAGTGTTAGTTTATCTGTCAGGTCAGAAGAAGACCAGCAATTTATGTCTTTTATTCCAAGCTGGATTACTGTTGCTGGGAGCTGAACATATGAACCTACATGTATGTGTCTTTTGCCGTAGTCAATGGTCATATACTACATTACCCCTGAATGTGTTCAGCCTTGATAGAGATGTGTATATATTTGTGAACGTATACTTGTACGTAAAGGTATTGCTATAAGAATAACCAAATGACAGAGATGCACTGGGAATGGTATTACAGGTTCACAAGTGTGAGTTATTACAGTTGTAATTTGTCTATATAGTTAACCATACATCAATTTCGTAGATTAACCAGGCCAAGTCCATCCACTGATTTCTCAAAAGAACCACCATGGTGACAAAGGAAAAGTTTCTTTGCGACAAAAATAGATAGTACTCTCCAAGATAACGGTCAAATTGTACACATATTTGGCGACATGAAGACATTATTTTTCTTGAAAGTTTGTATAAACATCTAAACAAATATAGTTAAATGAACATGTACAGTCATATACATGCTGGGCACACATATATACAATTACACTTAAACATACGCATTTATCACAAATTCGGTTTGTTCAAGGTTCTGGACTACTTTTTAAGACAACATATCAGCCCGCGCTGATTCCATGCTCAAAGCATGCGCTAAACGCACAATAGCGAGCAGATTCAGGGGAGATACGTCCCTCTGATGATATGGGGTTTAAAGCTTGTTTTGAAGGATGATAGTGATTCTGAAAAACTAATCATCTGAGGACGAGAGTTCCAACATGAGGTAGCGACAAAGGCAAATGACCTTTGAAAATGGGTTCAGACATAGTTAATGGGTGGGGAAAAGTCCGAAAGATAGCGAAGGAGCTATATTGTTCAATCACTTGCAAGATGGGTAGAGGACTTTGAATGTAATCCTGTGGTATAGTAAGCTAGCGTGCCCCCAATAGAATTAGTGGTACTTGGTCTCGTCTGTGACTTTCTAAGATGATTCTGGCTGCGGTGTTCTGAACTCGCTGCACTTGTATGTTTGGGACTGAGGAACTCCAATGAGGACACTATTGGGGCGTCCATAGTTAATTCCGTCTTTCTCATCTCCCGCCCCCAGTAAAGGTCCCACTTGCCCACACAATAAAAAGTACATTTTCTGCCAACCATTTCCAGTTGTACAACGCCCACTGAAGAAATGCTTCACTACAAAACAAAATAAAATGTGAGTTCAACATATATTATATTTCATTAAAAAAAGAAAAAAAAACAAAAGTCGAATCTTCAGGAGGTATTTGAATGGAAGCAATTCTCGCATCTTTATTGCCTGTGGCGATTTAGGATTGGCATCCAGTAATATTTACGATCCGACCACACGAAAATATATATGCGCGAAAGTTTCCTAGTGAGTGAATTTAATTTTACGCCGCACTCAGCAATATTCCATGTACATGTCGCCGTCGGCAAATAATCGAGTTTGGACCAGACAATCCAGTGATCAACAACAAAAGCATCGATCTGCGCATTTGGGAATCAATGACATGTGTCAACCAAGTCAGCGAGCCTGACCACCAGATCCCGTTAGTCGCCTCTTACGACAAGCATAGTCGCCTTTGGTAGCAAGCATGGGTTACTTAAGGCCTGTTCTACCGCGATACCTTCACGGGACTTAAATTTCCTACAACTGTAGTGTTGCGTCGTCAGCAGTGGTGACGTCATTTAAATGATATCGTGACGTAAGGTCGGAATGACATGTCAAATGAGAAGTTCCAGATGATACCACGGGAACTAGCTGAAACGGCCAGCTGATGACACTTCATTGATATACCTGACTCGATATAAATCGGAGATTTTAATATGCAGATCAGCTTTGATACGGCTTCTGTATCATTTACAAATACATTTGTGTCTTATCCTTTTCATTATGTTATGGCTTTGCTCTGAAGAAAATGTTTGAAGTTCTATTCGTCCGCTTTATCAGTTAGAGAGACATCTTAAAAAAAGTGCAAGTACCATTGTTATTCATTCTATGCACCAAATGACACTGTCTGACAAATGTGAGATTCACTACACTAACTAAAGTTTCTTCTGTACTCAGATAATATCACATGTTGTATAGAAAGAATAACTCTCGTGAGGTTTCTTACCGTACCCACAACACATCTATTAGAAGGTGTGTGATATGCATGTTTATTACCTACCTGCGCAAACAGATCAGGATTCATATTTTTCATACCACGTCCAGCCTCGATTTTGAAGGGAACTCCTTTTTTCATCGTGAAATTTTACCATACTTCACTAGCTAACGACGTCACCCCGAGTTTCGCTTGTAAGTTTATTGTTAATAAAACAATGTTGTTTAGTTGAGTATATTTCGAACATAAAATAATGAAACATTAATTTACAATATGGCTGGTCGATCGGTTATACCGGTGTCAATCAAACTCAGTGATCTCGTCCTATCAAAATCCCGCGCCTTGCACTTCACATTCTATGCCAAGTGTCGTTGCCTTCAACTTCAGAAATTGTTCAGTCTCTTTGTTCTGTGCCTATTCACGGGGGGTGTATTTAGCTTCAACTTCAACTGGGTTAAGCCGAACAACTGCTCTGTAAACACATGGGACGTCAGACCACGCCGTCAGTTGAAAGTCACTTGCGTCTGTTTCAACCTCCCAATAAAGGTGACGATTATGTACATTCAACTTGCTCAATGTGCTCCTTCATATTAAACATTGTTTTGGACATTAGCCCTCATGAGACACACTTCTTCCCGTTGTTAGCGTATATTGTAGCATTATAGTACATATCTTAAGTATCATTACGGGCAAGTACTCTCAAGTAAATGTGCAAGGGGTGATCCACTAGTTGTTAATGAGCATTAATTGGGCTCTTAATATCAGAAATGGAGACGCGAAGAGTGAGTGAGTGAGTATGGTCTCACGTAGCTGTTAGCAATATTCCCGCAATACCACGGCAGGGGGCAGCAGAGATGTGGGGAATCGAACCCGGGCCTTCAGCGTGACGAGTAGAGTTAACCAGAAGGCGTCCCCGACACCCCGAAGACGCAAAGAAGGAAAGTATGTGACGTGTCCCCTCTCTCTCTCTCTCTCTCTCTCTCTTTCTTTCTCTCTCTCTCTCTCTCTCTCTCTCTCTATGCATTCAGTAGGTATCTCCGAACTGAAAGGTGTTCAGAAAATGTCACAAGCTTACTGTAGTTCATCCATACGCACGCACACACACACACACACACACATATATATATATACACACACACACACACACACACACACACACACACGTGAAGTATTTGAGGGCGTAAGTACAGCATTATGTAAATGATATCGTCATATGTTTTGTGACTGTATGAGTACTAATAAAAGAATTGGGTTGTTTTGATTAACTTGTTGATCCATTTTCACGAAATAATCTCCAGTACTTAAACTATGCAGGTATATATAAACATGTGCTACACGCTCCGCCTGCTGAAAGGAGCATACCAACCCTACCCATCAACAATAAAACATAACGGCAGATGCTGCCATCGATTCTGGTCGATTCACTTCCCTATCTGTCCAAGAAGACAGTGCACATATCTGAAATCAATATGACATAAACATATAACGAGGGACACATATTCATGGCGTGTGTAATTCGATACAATCTGTACTTGTGACGTGCCACTGAAGACGTCGATGGTTAGCGTGACATAAAACGCGGGGGATATTGATGGTCTCCACATCGGAATGTGAGCCATGAACCGCCCGACCAGTTGCCTACCTTCACATCTTTGTTTCATTCGACGTTAACGTTGGATCCGGCTCTTTTCAAGACATGGGGTTGTGTTGCACCATAACAGGTAAGTATCAAAGTGTGTGTGTGTGTGTGTGAGAGAGAGAGAGAGAGAGAGAGAGAGAGACAGAGAGAGCGAGAGAGAGAGAGAGAGTGTGTGTGTGTGTGTGTGAGTGTGTTCAGCAGACAATATGTACAAGACACTAATAAGAAGTGTATAAAGTTTCAATGATCTTGGGAAACCGATATTGCTAATGTAACAGTAAACATAACGCTTTCTGGCTTGGTACATTTAGAAAAAAAACGGGTGATAATTGACGCCCGCTGTAGGGTGCGGTGGCTGTGGAGTTTTAACCCGGATCAATCTGATTGTCATCATAAGTGTGACACCACCATTCAAGGGTTTCTACAAATTTGTAAATGTCTTCAAATCCATTGCCTCCACACTGACGCGATGTTACGTGACAGATGCAGATGCTAAAGTTCCCCCATTTACTATTCTCACTCACAGTATTGGTACTGGCAACATGTGCTGTTCTGGTATCCTCTTACCACACCCATCAGTTAAACCAAGACTACCTGAGACTACCTGTGCCCCAACTGAGCCGATTTAAACGAGGTGAGTTAACAATATCATGGCAACCTGGGCATGAACAAGTGGCATCATATTGGCACACTATGCAATAAACATATGTTTGGAATGTAAACATCGTACCATGGTTTACGAGTTTTTTTATTCCATCAAAGGTGCACCAAGGCGTGATCACTGCGAGTTTGCTTTCAACAAAACGAAAACTCCAAAGAAACTTAACACAATCTTTACGGACCCCAGAACGCCATGTATTAAATGGAAGTGTTACCGATCAGGAAGAATAGGACTACTCAGGTATAAAAGTGGTGAGTAATACCGGCACAATCCTCGCCTCATAATTCTTCAACAGCAACATAAGGAATAGCTAACGAAATGCCACTCTGGCATGTCCAGATTAGGTTTGCGTCCTAATCTACTGCGTGAAACTCCAGGGTAAAATTGTTCTTCAGTATTAACCCTTTACATTATTTTCATTATTTTCATAATGCCATTTACACTAATCAGAGGGATACACAAAGTCCACAGTCAAGACTACCTGTAGTCTGACTTCCATTGTTGTGGAAGCCACGGTGACTGAGCGTGTTAGGTTGGCGACTTTGAGCACTGGCGATGAGGTACCTCACAATGTCGGTGTTGGTTCGAGTCGCGGATGCGGCCCAACAAAAGAACTAGAATCTGTATTTCACCAAATATAATTATACATGTTACATTTTACCACTTTCTAAACGGAATTTAAACATTACTGAGTGCGATGCTAAACAAGAAACTAACCAGTCAATCCTAATCCACTGACTGACATTGGCGGAGTGCCCACCTTTTTGCGTCCGGGAACACTTTCGTGTTCTTGCTGGGTTCTCTTGGCGGGGAAAAGAAGTCTCATCGCTGTCTCAGCTGTATGTAGAGGCATGAGCCCCGAGGTGACAGGTTTAAAAGGCACCCCATAGTCGTTCGAGTCGTCTGTCCTGTGTCTGTTTGTCGCAATCCCATAAAAATGAAAATGTGATAGTAAGGAATACATCTTGCTTACCCTGAGCCTCGTTCACCTGCCAGGTTGTCTATTTGAGGGTCGCTGCATCCTCTGGAACCCCTACCACCCGGATGTGGAGAAGACGGGGGTACTGTGTGACGAGAGGCTGTGCCGCATTCACTGGGCCAGAGGAATCCTCCAGTATGGCATGGTCTCACCTATAAAGGTAAATAAATAAAGAAATCTGTCTGTGTGGAAAACTGATGTGCAATCTCAATCCAAACATACTCGGAGACTCTTTAATCAGCAGGGCCCTTATTATCGAAACGTTCGTAGCCCTAAAAATTCTTAACTTTGATCCTACTCGATGTGTTAAGAATGGGCTTAAGAAGTTCGTAGGGCTACGAACGTTTCGGGAATAGCTAGCCAGACGCGTAGCAAGCCATTTTGTCGTGTAAATCCGATAGGTTATGTTACAAAGCTATGTATTCAGATATTAGTGAGGGTTTGCCTAGCCTTTTATGCAAGCCCGGGCTTTTTTATAATGGTAGAAACGCCCCTGGGATTCTCAAATTCAAGACGGACAGGAAGCGGGTCTTTTTAAAAATGGACGTAGTTTTGCGACCACCGTCTCTGGGTGGTTGGTATAGTTTTTGGTGTGGTTATACGTCTTAACAAGACGGTTATACGTCTGGACAAGAATAGATGACAGATCAGATGTAATGTCAGATACCTTACTCTGCTTCATTTTTCCAGCAAGCCCATTGTCACTACGACGGCACCTGCTACTCCTACGGTGACGTGGTCCACTTCCCCGAGAACTGCACGACAGCAGTCTGTGACGTCATTCCCCGACACAGGCGGTGGATGCGAAAACCTCTGTGGAGACCGACTTCCGCAGGTACTTTAGGCTACACATTCAAGAATTTTTATATTTGTTTACATAATGTACACCTTTATGTGCAAACATCGATGCCACGTATGCTACCAACTCATGCATTGTTGTTGTCTTCCTGGAAAGTTTTAATTGTTGTTCAAAACAGCCAGTCTGGTTCATTCACAACTTTCAGTCGGACGTGACATGGACGAAACATCGTTATGTGGACCAAGAACACCTTATATACCAAGACAGCCTAACGAGAACGACTATCCCCCTGTGCATATCATCCAAAACGCTCATCCTAGCTCCCTTAGGAGTGCGTGGTGTGTCGGTGTGGGGTAGTACCATGCACACTTTGCTCTTTAAGCATATTCTGATGTAAGTTAATTTGTTCACAGGGTGCATAATAGGGGACAAGTGCTATGAGAACGGTACAGTGCTTACATTTGGCCAGTGTCTTCAACATACATGTAAGGCCAGCGTGAAAATCACTCAAGGCATGAAGAACAAAGTGTTTGAATTCCGGTTCCACGCTGTGGCGGAGCTGGACCCAATAATTGAAGGTGAGGACTGTCTGTGTAAATGAATTCCCCTTATACCACATTAAATGAGTCATGTAAATAAAATGTAATGTTATAAATACTGAATTTACATTACAATTCAAGAGTGATATCTCAGTAGGCGATCGATATATCATGTCATACTTCATCCTGACAGCCTGGGTAAAGATTGTAGCACGAGTCCAGGTTCGATTCCCACCATGGGTACAAAAACTCTGACGTTATACGAAACAATCTAGTGACGTCATCTATAGAGATCCTAGGTCATGTGCTCCAGTGATATTCCACGGAAGATTACACTTGCTTCAGGACATTCTACATAATTTTGCATAGAGTATACTCTTTCAGGACATTCTAGTTGAGCCTCCCTGTTCCCTGTTTTATTTTTTTATTTAGTCTAGAAATTTGCGATAACAAACCAGTTTGTTAACAGAAATGATTACCATGATCCAGTGTGTCTGTAATAAAAACCCAACCAAAATCAAACTGGGGGAAATGCGTTACATTTGACATTAAGAAATTGTTATTTGAGCTCCGTGTGTATGTTTGACCTGTATGTAGTTGTCAGGCAAACTAGTACCGTTTCCGATCACAACAAAGATGTCAGTCCCCTGGTGCTACCTCATCACTCAAGGGCATTTGATGCCACTGTGATTTCCAAAGGAAATGTCTTCAACTGACAGCTGCATTACAGGTAACTGTAAACTGTGTACACACATTTATTATATAGTATAAAGACAAAATATCATCTTTAGGTATAATTCTAGCATTATAAAAGGCAAGGTCTGTACTGTGTGCATTAGACTACTTATATACTGTCGTTTCCTATTCTCGCGGTACTTACGGATATCGGATAAAAGAATAATACAAACAGTTCTTATCGTGTGAATGATTGCTGTTTTACCACCTGTATCTACCACCTATTTGATCCATCAGGTGTATTGCCACTCTTGAGCTCGGTCAAAAACAGATGTGGGCCATTTTCTAGTAACTGGTCAGTGATGTAAACAACCGCTAAGTATCGTTCATTGTCAATCTCGGCAGAAGACGTGTTTACCGCGAGAATAGGAGACGGACCTGTACATGTGATGTAATGTATTTTTTCAGTCTAGTTGGAACTGTTCAACTAAGCTTTATCTTGTTGATGCTATTTGTAAGTGAGAAACATAATAATATGATCTGCTCACTTAATAAAATTGCAGTAATAGAAAAAAGATTGCAGTTATTTTCAAAAAAAATTTTTTCACTACATCGTCTGCTAGAGAAGGCGTCATACTTCTTTCCCACAGGCGAATTATATGTGTCAAAGACCCTATGCAGGAATCGTCTGAAATACACAAATGTTTTTCAAATATATAGCTGATTAAGCATCAAAACACTACATTCTTTCTTCTTGCTTTCCAGAAAGCACAGACAGATCATGATCTGCACAGGCAGATGTGATCTGTAACCAGGAGAAAGGAAATGTCAAGCTTTGACAAAAGGGAATTTCATCTCTTATTGCTGCTTCGGGAGAGAGGGAAGATGATTTACATGAAAGGTTATTGCAAGAGAAAATATAGTTTATGCATGAGAAATGTTAGAAAGGATATACTGTTTCAAAAAATGTCCAAAATGTTGTTTGTAAATATGTGACTCATTCAGCCTCACCTGTTTTGAGGACTCTGTACTCTAACATCGACGTTAAAACCCACTGCTTGATTTATGCACAGCAAAGTGACTGTGATGGATTGAAGTGCCTCCCAGATAGATGTTCTGCGATAAGCTGTATTGAGATAGTAAGCTCAATTGAGAAAAAGAGCAAGCTTAAAAAACGATACTTGAAACTTGCGAAAAGAGACTTGATGAATATGCTTTGCAAATTAAGGCAATAATGTTTTATCTCCCGTATGTGAAGTCACGTACAACACACACTGTGTGCAGCGGTGTCTCGCAGGAAGAGGTGGAGGAAAGTCCATTACTAAAAATAATGACACAGTAAACTGCAATGTATTCCAGCTTGAGACTAGTTGTCAAGGAATCGTCAAAGTCAGTTTGTGCCTTTTTGATAATGTGCAGCCTTACAGCGTCAAACATCTCAAGTGTCCACTTCTTGAATATTATGGCGGAGGTCTGGTAATATCAGAAAGAAATGGCCAAGCTTGTGTTGTGACACTTGTGAAAAATGCATCATCTTTCTTACAGGATTCATAAAGTTTGGAAGATAATACTTTGGATGATGATATCAAGCACAAAGATTGAGACGTCATGTCAGGACGTCAATAGAAATAATTATATCATCAGATGGTTTTTGTTCATCCCCACATATCTGAAATTAAAACAGACATCCCTACAGTCCTCTTCAATTTTGTAAAAAGTATGATGGGAAAAACAAACTCAAATTCTACTGCAGAAAAACAACACCTTGAAATTGTTTCATTGTGGCATGTGCTTATGCCAGCTTCAGGTCTAAAGCCTTATTTGTTACCCCTGCTTCTTTCTATCATGGTCTTTTTGTTCATCCAATTACAAGGTCAAAGATCCTACTGAATGTTCTGTCTGCTTTTGTACTCACCGTATCCTATGCCCATGTTATGGATTTTTAAAAGTCAGCTGTTTCCAGTGATGAAACTATAGATGACCTTCCTGTTGGAATCTCCTCCAATGACACAGGTGGCACAGGTCAATGGATTGCAGATAATTTTTATCATGAGGACACTCTCACAGGAGAAGGATCAACGCATTTCACAGGCGTCACTGCATGCCAAACCCCACCTTCAGAGCATACACTGGTAATTAAACAACAGAAGAAAACCGCCGAGGATATTACTAGTGCTTGTGATTTGGGGGACATTATCTAAGGAAAGTATGATGTCAAAGGTTGTGTTTGAGGAAACTGAACCTATATGTGTGTCTTTGTTTGAGATACACGAAACAGGACACCAGGTGGATGCTTTCAAATGCACGTTTTCAAGTATTACCAAGCTGTCAGAGCTTAATGGCAGAAGTGACTCATTACGTTCTGCCACTGTGTACCATCCAATGATTCCTTTGAACCTTCCGACAAATGGTTTAATCGTACCATGTTGTTTGTGTTGTTAGCAGATAGAGAAAGAAAGTGGGACAGCGCTGCGGCCTGTTCACGTTTGTTGAAGCACTCTATGCTAAGGCATACAAGATCAAGGCAGACTAGCTTCTCTGAACTATTAAAGAAGCTATGCAAATCAAGAACAGCAAAGCTTTGGCTGCTTTTCATGGGCTTTTACCTCAGTAATTTGTATGTTCATATGAGCTGAAAGGACTGGATACTGGCATCTGCATTTAAAGGCTTTTCAAGATATGTTGACATGGTTTGCAGCCACTTTCCACAACAAGTGTGTTATGTATTGTGGGCTTCATCTTCCGGATTAAAAAAGTGCGTGCCTCAATCTTCAAAAATGTATTCATAATGGGCTTTTCACCATTTGCCGAAACAAGGAACAATTTTGGATTGGTACACGTACATGGGGTGACATGATAATTGAGCGGACACTCATGAGATCTAGAAAGACTAGGAGAGCTTATAAATGTCGCTTAGATGCAGCAAGGGCAAAGTAGCTACTGTCGGTTCATGTGATGGTCCAGTACAGTTGTGCTCTGAGACTCTTGACCAAGTCCATCTTCACATGGGGCACAGTGAACTAAATGCAGGGAGACTGAAACAGGACGATGAGGGCATGGTCACTATTCTCAGGTATCTAAGGAGTGACAATCCATTCCAGAGTGAAGACGTGTCACGGCTGCATAACATTGATAGTGGTCTCATAAGCGATGGTCGTATTAACGTTGAAAATCTTATCACCATTGGAACCGATATTCCAGAGTCACTCACTGGGAAATAAAAAAATATATAATGTATAAGGGAACAGCACGCCAAGAAACGATTTTCTTTAATTGTAGCCACGCTACAAAGTAAGAGGGTACATATAGCGTTTATTCCGTCATTGCGCCCGTCATTGCGTCCGTCATGAAACTTTGTCCGGAGCATATATCTTAACATTTACATGCTATGCTCACCAAATTTCACACACATGTTAATCATTACCCGTAGATGTACCTTTTGGTATTCTGAAGTTTTTTTTCAGAATTTTGTTTTTCCTGTTTCCATGGAAGCACGACTTAGTGCCAAATGTGTTTGATGGTTTTGTCGTAAAAGGTACATGCTAGTTTCACCACACATGTTAATCATTACCTATACAGGCGCCTCTCGCTATTTTGAACTTGCATGTTATACATGTTAAGCATTACTCATCGATGTGCCTTTTTATTAAAACTTTCCTCTCATTTTAATGCTTTTTACCTCAAGATAACACTTTCCCCAGGGTTGATTTGGGTTTGTTTGTTTTTTGTGTGAATATGCCTTACTGATAGAGCCGTTTGAACATGAAACTTGCTTCTTATCGCAAATGTCCGGGGTCTTCGACAGTTCTACTGACCTGTGCTATTCTAGGTCACCTGTGCAGTGGATTGTCCTACTAGATGTCCCTGGTAAATGATATTGGAAGTTAGCCTGTCTTGATATTGTTAACTATGTATATTTCATCTGACTACTACATACATAGCAGTACTACATCTATAAGAAGAAATGGCAAAATTTCAAACTGCATTTTGGCTGGAAATAACAACACTATACTAGCACTGACGAACAACAATGCTAAGAAGGATCACCATTGCAGTACACCAGCGTTGACCAGCGAGAGATATTTTACGTGCGATTCCGATTCCGAGGGGCTATGTATTGTGTGGCTGATTCATAAAATCACAGCTAAGTGGCATGTTTCATACAAACGCTGGATGTTGGGGAAAACACTCTAGCTTTCCCTTCTCTCCAATAATTACATTTTAAACCAAACCCTTAGAAGCATGTTTTCTCATTAACATGAAACACCTACTCTCACTCACTACTTTGTGTGTCCAGGTTGTGTGAAGCATACGGGTGGCTGTGTGAATGTGAACGCTAGCTACCAGGCCTCAGAGTGTGTATACCTCAAGTGCATGCAGTCGGGCAGCAAGTTTACACTGCAGGTCGACAGAGAAGGTCAGTATGTTATTGAACAAAACTCACTCACTCACTCACTCGGTCTGTGTGGTCCATGTCCACACTTGCTTATAGCGTCTACCACTGGTTGATTGTTCCAGACTCGATGACGTTTTAGAACATTTCTGTGATATCTGTACTCGTGTTGTTGAATTCTGAATATATTAGAGGACATTTCAATCGGACCTTTGAAAACATCGTTTTAACACTCATGGACCCGTGAAGCGGGATAAGCGTTAGCAACCCAAGCATGTCGTAAGACGCGACGATTAAGATTGGGTGGTGTGGCTAGCAGACTCGCATCTTATGCGATGTTCATGATGTGTTATTAGACAACAAACCAGATAATCTAACAGTGATGCTAACTGGCGGCTGTGTGTGTTCAGGCTGCATCCATGACACCGGTTGTATCGACGTGGGCGAAGGGTATGGAGAACGCTGTGAAACACACACGTGCGAGAAGAAGAGAGATGGAAACTCCATAGCATACTACTTTGTTACAAGGAGAGGTAAGTAGCTAGTGACATAACGCTCGAGTGGGTCATAAATGGTTCGTGTGTGCCCTTGTACCCTACACCTGGTGCTCGAAACCATGCCAATATTGTAGGTGTTATGGTCACATACAGCTGGTGCTAGTAACCATGCCAAGGTTACAGTTGTTATGGTAACATACAGCTGATGCTGATAACATAGCAATATTAATGTTGTAGTCATTATGGTAACACAGCTGGTTCTGATAACAAAACAATGTTGTAGTCGTTATGGTAACACAGATGGTTCTGATAACACAACAATGTTGTAGTTGTTATGGTAACACAGATGGTTCTGATAACAAAACAATGTTGTAGTTGTTATGGTAACACAGACAGTTCTGATAACATAACAATGTTGTAGTTGTTATGGTATCACAGATGGTTCTGATAACATAACAATGTTGCAGTTGTTATGGCAACACAGATGGTTCTGATAACATAACAATGTTGCAGTTGTTATGGTAACACAGCTGGTTCTGATAACATAACAATGTTGCAGTTGTTATGGTATCACAGCTGGTTCTGATTACAAAACAATGTTGCAGTTGTTATGGTATCACAGCGGGTTCTGATAACATAACAATGTTGCAGTTGTTATGGTAACACAGATAGTTCTGATAACATAACAATGTTGTAGTTGTTATGGTAACACAGATGGTTCTGATAACATAACAATGTTGTAGTCATTATGGTAACACAGATGGTTCTGATAACATAACAATGTTGTAGTTGCTATGGTAACACAGCTGGTTCTGATAACATAACAATGTTGCAGTTGTTATGGCATCACAGATGGTCCTGATAACATAACAATGTTGCAGTTGTTATGGTAACACAGCTGGTTCTGATAACATAACAATGTTGGAGTTGTTATGGTAACGCAGCTGGTTCTGATAACATAACAATGTTGCAGTTGTTATGGTAACACAGATGGTTCTGATAACATAACAATGTTGTAGTTGTTATGGTAACACAGATAGTTCTGATAACATAACAATGTTGTAGTTGTTATGGTAACACAGCTGGTTCTGATAACATAACAATGTTGTAGCTGTTATGGTAACACAGCTGGTTCTGATAACATAACAATGTTGCAGTTGTTATGGTAACACAGCTGGTTCTGATAACATAACAATGTTGCAGTTGTTATGGTAACACAGCTGGTTCTGATATTATAACAATGTTGTAGTTGTTATGGTAACACAGCTGGTTCTGATAACACAACAATGTTGTAGTTGTTATGGTAACACAGCTGGTTCTGATAACAAAACAATGTTGCAGTTGTTATGGTATCACAGATGGTTCTGATAACATAACAATGTTGCAGTTGTTATGGTAACACAGCTGGTTCTGATAACATAACAATGTTGGAGCTGTTATGGTAACACAACTGGTTCTGATAACATAACAATGTTGGAGTTGCTATGGTAACACAGCTGGTTCTGATAACATAACAATGTTGCAGTTGTTATGGCATCACAGATGGTTCTGATAACATAACAATGTTGCAGTTGTTATGGTAACACAGCTGGTTCTGATAACATAACAATGTTGTAGTTGTTATGGTAACACAGCTGGTTCTGATAACATAACAATGTTGCAGTTGTTATGGTAACACAGATGGTTCTGATAACATAACAATGTTGTAGTTGTTATGGTATCACAGATGGTTCTGATAACATAACAATGTTGCAGTTGTTATGGTAGCACAGATAGTTCTGATAACATAACAATGTTGTAGTTGTTATGGAAACACAGCTGGTTCTGATAACATAACAATGTTGTAGTCGTTATGGTAACACAGCTGGTTCTGATAACATAACAATGTTGTAGTTGCTATGGTAACACAGCTGGTTCTGATAACATAACAATGTTGCAGTTGTTATGGCATCACAGATGGTTCTGATAACATAACAATGTTGGAGTTGTTATGGTAACACAGCTGGTTCTGATAACATAACAATGTTGTAGTTGTTATGGTAACACAGCTGGTTCTGATAACATAACAATGTTGCAGTTGTTATGGTAACACAGATGGTTCTGATAACATAACAATGTTGTAGTTGTTATGGTAACACAGCTGGTTCTGATAACATAACAATGTTGTAGTTGTTATGGTAACACAGATGGTTCTGATAACATAACAATGTTGTAGCTGTTATGGTAACACAGCTGGTTCTGAAAACATAACAATGTTGCAGTTGTTATGGTAACACAGCTGGTTCTGATAACATAACAATGTTGCAGTTGTTATGGTAACACAGCTGGTTCTGATATTATAACAATGTTGTAGTTGTTATGGTAACACAGCTGGTTCTGATAACACAACAATGTTGTAGTTGTTATGGTAACACAGCTGGTTCTGATAACAAAACAATGTTGCAGTTGTTATGGTATCACAGATGGTTCTGATAACATAACAATGTTGCAGTTGTTATGGTAACACAGCTGGTTCTGATAACATAACAATGTTGGAGTTGTTATGGTAACACAACTGGTTCTGATAACATAACAATGTTGGAGTTGTTATGGTAACACAGCTGGTTCTGATACCATTACAATGTTGTAGTTGTTATGGTAACACAGCTGGTTCTGATAACATAACAATGTTGCAGTTGTAATGGTAACACAGCTGGTTCTGATAACATAACAATGTTGGAGTTGTTGTGGTATCACAGCTGGTTCTGATAACATAACAATGTTGCAGTTGTTATGGTAACACAGCTGGTTCTGATAACATAACAATGTTGCAGTTGTTATGGCATCACAGATGGTTCTGATAACATAACAATGTTGGAGTTGTTATGGTAACACAGCTGGTTCTGATAACATAACAATGTTGTAGTTGTTATGGTAACACAGCTGGTTCTGATAACATAACAATGTTGCAGTTGTTATGGTAACACAGATGGTTCTGATAACATAACAATGTTGTAGTTGTTATGGTAACACAGCTGGTTCTGATAACATAACAATGTTGTAGTTGTTATGGTAACACAGATGGTTCTGATAACATAACAATGTTGTAGCTGTTATGGTAACACAGCTGGTTCTGAAAACATAACAATGTTGCAGTTGTTATGGTAACACAGCTGGTTCTGATAACATAACAATGTTGCAGTTGTTATGGTAACACAGCTGGTTCTGATATTATAACAATGTTGTAGTTGTTATGGTAACACAGCTGGTTCTGATAACACAACAATGTTGTAGTTGTTATGGTAACACAGCTGGTTCTGATAACAAAACAATGTTGCAGTTGTTATGGTATCACAGATGGTTCTGATAACATAACAATGTTGCAGTTGTTATGGTAACACAGCTGGTTCTGATAACATAACAATGTTGGAGTTGTTATGGTAACACAACTGGTTCTGATAACATAACAATGTTGGAGTTGTTATGGTAACACAGCTGGTTCTGATACCATTACAATGTTGTAGTTGTTATGGTAACACAGCTGGTTCTGATAACATAACAATGTTGCAGTTGTAATGGTAACACAGCTGGTTCTGATAACATAACAATGTTGGAGTTGTTGTGGTATCACAGCTGGTTCTGATAACATAACAATGTTGCAGTTGTTATGGTAACACAGCTGGTTCTGATAACATAATAATGTTGCAGTTGTTATGGTAACACAGCTGGTTCTGATAACATAACAATGTTGCAGTTGTTATGGTAACACAGCTGGTTCTGATAACATAACAATGTTGGAGTTGTTATGGTATCACAGCTGGTTCTGATAACATAACAATGTTGCAGTTGGTATGGTAACACAGCTGGTTCTGATAACATAACAATGTTGGAGTTGTTATGGTAACAGCTGGTTCTGATAACATAACAATGTTGGAGTTGTTGTGGTATCACAGCTGGTTCTGATAACATAACAATGTTGCAGTTGTTATGGTATCACAGCTGGTTCTGATAACATAACAATGTTGCAGTTGTTATGGTAACACAGCTGGTTCTGATAACATAACAATGTTGTAGTTGTTGTGGTAGCACAGATGGTGCTGATAACATAACAATGTTGTAGTCATTATGGTAACACAGATGGTTCTGATAACATAACAATGTTGCAGTTGTTATGGTAACACAGATGGTTCTGACAACATAACAATGTTGTGGTCGTTATGGTAGCACAGCTGGTTCTGATAACATAACAATGTTGTAGTTGTTATGGTAACACAGCTGGTTCTGATAACATAACAATGTTGTAGTTGTTATGGTAACACAGCTGGTTGTGATAACATAACAATGTTGGAGTTGTTATGGTATCACAGATGGTTCTGATAACATAACAATGTTGCAGTTGTTATGGTAACACAGCTGGTTCTGATAACATAACAATGTTGCAGTTGTTATGGTATCACAGCTGGTTCTGATAACATTACAATGTTGCAGTTGTTATGGTAACACAGCTGGTTCTGATAACATAACAATGTTGTAGTTGTTATGGTAACACAGCTGGTTCTGATAACATAACAATGTTGCTGTTGTTATGGTAACACAGCTGGTTCTGATAACATAACAATGTTGCAGTTGTTATGGTAACACAGCTGGTTCTGATAACATAACACTGTTGGAGTTGTTATGGTAACACAGCTGGTTCTGAAAACATAACAATGTTGCAGTTGTTATGGTAACACAGCTGGTTCTGATAACATAACAATGTTGGAGTTGTTATGGTAACACAGCTGGTTCTGATAACATAACAATGTTGGAGTTGTTGTGGTATCACAGCTGGTTCTGATAACATAACAATGTTGCAGTTGTTATGGTAACACAGCTGGTTCTGATAACATAACAATGTTGGAGTTGTTATGGTAACACAGCTGGTTCTGATAACATAACAATGTTGCAGTTGTTATGGTAACACAGCTGGTTCTGATAACATAACAATGTTGGAGTTGTTATGGTATCACAGCTGGTTCTGATAACATAACAATGTTGCAGTTGTTATGGTAACACAGATGGTTCTGATAACATAACAATGTTGGAGTTGTTATGGTAACAGCTGGTTCTGATAACATAACAATGTTGCAGTTGTTATGGTATCACAGCTGGTTCTGATAACATAACAATGTTGCAGTTGTTATGGTATCACAGCTGGTTCTGATAACATAACAATGTTGGAGTTGTTATGGTAACACAGCTGGTTCTGATAACATAACAATGTTGCAGTTGTTATGGTATCACAGCTGGTTCTGATAACATAACAATGTTGTAGTTGTTATGGTATCACAGATGGTTCTGATAACATAACAATGTTGCAGTTGTTATGGTAACACAGCTGGTTCTGATAACATAACAATGTTGGAGTTGTTATGGTATCACAGCTGGTTCTGATAACATGACAATGTTGGAGTTGTTATGGTAACACAGCTGGTTCTGATAACATAACAATGTTGGAGTTGTTGTGGTAACACAGCTGGTTCTGATAACATAACAATGTTGAAGTTGTTATGGTAACACAGCTGGTTCTGATAACATAACAATGTTGGAGTTGGTGTGGTAACACAGCTGGTTCTGATAACATAACAATGTTGCAGTTGTTATGGTATCACAGCTGGTTCTGATAACATAACAATGTTGCAGTTGTTATGGTAACACAGCTGGTTCTGATAACATAACAATGTTGCAGTTGTTATGGTAACATAATGCTGATGCTGATAACCACGACAGTGTTATAATTGTCATGTGACATATCGATGGTGCTGATAACATAACAATGGTAAAGTTTTGTTTATGCTGACATGCAGTTGGTGCTGATGACTATGGGTTGGTTAATGGCGTTGCTATGTCTCCCACTGTCTGTTCCTGATGACCTTTGGATGACTGGTATGTTTGTGTGTATGAGTGTATTTTGGGCATGGAGGTGGATACATTAATAATGGTACTGGAATGTATTTCAGCTACCGGATGTCCCAACCCTTTCGACCCTCGAGATACGAAGTGCTACAAGATGGGGGAAATGATAATGTCGTCAGCCGCCTACGGGAGGACGCAAAACTGCCCAGGACCAGTGGGGTGGAAATGCAACCCGCTCAGAACCGTTACACCGGGTAAGATAAGCGGTGTATTTCACTTGTACCATAACCTTACCTCTTCTGCCACAAGTCAACCTTATCGTGGGGACATTGGCACAATCGTCGGAAACTACACTCACTCGCTGCCTCAAACTATCATCTACCCCAGCTGTTACCACCTGTACCACTGCCTGACTTACTGTTACGGTCTCTCCCACTGCTGTCAGTACCCTAGCTGTTACCACCTGTACCACTGCCTGACCTAATGTTACGGTGTCTCCCACTACTGTCAGTACCCCAGCTGTTACCTCTGCCTGACTTACTGTTACGGTGTCTCCCACTGCTGTCAGTACCCAGCTGTTACCACCTGTACCACTGCCTGACTTACTGTTACGGTGTCTCCCACTGCTGTCATTACCCAGCTGTTACCACCTGTACCACTGCCTGACTTACTGTTACGGTCTCTCCCACTACTGGGCAGCGGGAATAGCCCTGAACACATTCGGCGAAGGAAAATACGATCCACATTTCGAAGTTTCGAAGATTGGCTTTGTTTACCTTTAAGTATTCATACTTTTATCTGTACCAATCTAATGCCATGTGGCATTGCTACAGCCACTGCCTTACGTGCTCTAATAGTTATCTGACGTCCTCAAACTGCTACAGCAAGAACGACCGACAGGTTATATACCATTTCTTAGCAAAGTTAGGAAAGGAAGCTTGAATAAACCTTTACAGTATTTCACACCAATTTATCACATTCTGTCAGTATTTTCTGTATACAAGAACCAGCTACTGACCACCCAGAACGCTGCGTTTATATTTCTTCTAACAAAATTAATATTTCTCTGATTTCACATTGCTATTTAGGAAGTGGTCAAAAGTAACGTTATGTTTAGGATTACACTTTTTTGTTGCGTACAAGAGGTTTTTATGGGTCTCACCCACTGAAATTTGTACGTTACTGGGAAAGTGTAGTCCCAAATATAACATATTACATAATATTTCTCTTTGCAGAATGTGAACACTAAGACGTATACCCGGATGGTGACGGTTCTTTATCAACAGTCTTCAAGCAGTTGGCGGTCTTCCATATCACGGTTGTTTATCTGTACTGTATTTTCCCCATGTTATTAAAAATGTAATAGAAAGACACTTAATTATGGATATGTCAGGTTCAACTGTAAAATGACTCAACCTTACACGAAGCCATGCTAGACCTTGCACCAGAACGTCTCCTGAGAGCGCATTAATTGCATCTGCGCATACGTAGCTGATTATTCATCTAATTAAGGGTCATTGTTAACGATAAGCTTGTTACAGTGCACGTCCAGAATGATCCGTCAACACCTGGCTCAGTGCCATCAGCGGTAATGTAATGGTATTATCATTGCTCAGTCAAGGTGTGATGTTGACGGGAACGTGTTAGTTTGAAGCTGTTAGCTTTTTAGCTAAATAAACTAGTGTTGTTGGGAAATCACTGTAATCATATATGTCTGCTGTCTGCCACAGAAACCACTATTGTGTAAAATACATGTTCCAATGCCTCATGACATAGCGTGTCTGTCATGCTCGTTAAACGTGTACGCTGTTACGCGACTGAAATATAGATCAAAACTGCGTTTAATGCAAGTGACGTTTAATCACTGTCGTCAGAAAGCCGTCGTACAGCTGGGATATTAAACAACTGGCATATAGACGATAGAGTATGAGGTGGGGCGATTTAAGGGAAATAACTTATCTTTCCTTGCGAGACAAGAACGAGAATCTTATCTAGAGAGGTGTCCATAAAATCGCTGTCTCCACATATTCTGTGAATACTCGATAGTTAATATTGTACTATTAGCCATCTGGATGCATGACCACATAATCAGTTTTTAATAGTTTTGTGAATGTAAAACAACATACGACGTATGGAGAACACAACGTTCCAGAGTATGTGCTTACGTCTTCATCACTGTCGTGAGGTAAGAGGCGACTAACGGGATCGGGTGGTCAGGCTCGCTGACTTGGTTAACACATGTCATGTTCCCAGTTACCCAGATCGATGCTCTTGTTGTTGATCACTGGATTGTCTGGTCCAGACTCGATTATTTACAGGCTGCCGCCATATAGCTGGGATATTCCTGAGTGGCGTAAAACTAAGTTCACTCACTCACTCACTATCGTGAGAGGCAACATACGGGATCGGGTGGTCTGGCTTGCTAAATGGGTATCCCAGATGCGTAGACCGATGCTCATGCTGTTGACCACTGGATTGTTTGCTCCAGACACGATTATGTACATACCACTGGGATATTGTTGAGTAGGGCGTTAAACAACAACCCAACTAGAATAATCAGGTGAATGACTGGTTGTCCATTGCCTATAATTATGTCCCGGTTGACCATTGTCCATTACCATCACACATTGTTGGTAACTGTTGGTGTCCAATGTTAGTCTCCACCTTTGTTGTCATATTACATTTTACATATTACTAGGCTTCATTAATCAAGGGTAGGTTGACATATAGCACATGTAAAGAAACGTTTCCCAGAAATAATAGAACATAGAGTGTTATCATAACACAATAACATAATGTGTTGACAAACGTGACACATCGTGACATACAGACAAAAATCTCAAACAGGACCAGCGAATATCAACTGTATAGACCAGCCTCCCATCAACAAAAAGACAAACACAAAGCACTCGGACATTCAATATATTGTGTATCTTCTAAGACACAGGTGCATCTTCTTCTCGTGTTTCTCATCAAGTACACACAGAAAGCTTGTGGAATCTCCTTCCATTCCTCTACTAGGGCCCTGCGGAGTCCTTGGAGATCTGCTGATGGTGGGTGACGTGTGTACAGTTCATATCAGGCATGCGAATTAGGTAGAGGTCTGGCGAGCATGATGGCGGCTCCACCCGCTCTGCACTCAGATACCTAAAGAATTCCGTGACAATGGGGCGTATCGTAGCTTGCAGGAATGGTACTCGTCCCGATAGCTCTGTCCGATAAGACTACCGTCGACCACATGCAGTGGAGGTCGTCCAGTAGGACTTATTCCTACCCAAACTATGGTCGAGCCCCAGTCAAACTGATTATGCGTGGTCACAGTTGCATCTGTGATTCGCTCTCTATTGCGACGATAAAGCCTCTGCCATCCATCATGGGATGACAAATTGAATCTGCTTTCATCTGTGAACTGCAAACCAGACGAATGACGTTGATTTCAGCCGCCACGATGTCCATCTCAAACGCGCCTGTCTGCGACGTAGTGATAGTGGTTGACAAACTGCAGGGATATCCATCTGCCCATAAACATCGACGAATGGCGCTCCAGGATATCCTTACATTGTCAACATGGAAGTGTTCTGTCTGAAGATCAGTTGCGTTACGGATGACCTGATTATTGTGCGCATGCCACTGACCCATTGGCTTGAAATCACTTCCACAATCTACCAATAGCACTGAATCACAGTAAAGCGGACAGCAACCTGCCGCTGAGTTTAACCAAAGTCCAAAGGCCTGTATGGCCTAACCCCTCTGAACAAGTGTCAAAAAACGTCTGATTTTAAGCTGTGATTTCAAAGAGCTTTCTGAACAATGAAAGGCAGTGAAAAAGCATCAATGTATGTGTATTCTCTTCCTCTGTGCAAGGATAGAGCGATTTGCAGGCGCAAATTAATTAATTTATCGACATTATGTGGCAGGTGAATTTCCCTATTAGTTATTTGAATGAATAATATGCCATTTGAAATAGAATGTATGGGATGTATCGAACATAGTAGTGACAGTTCAGCGGCCTGATGTGTTTACCATACGTTTCAGAAAGTTTGTAAAACATTGAGTTATATCTATTTCAAGCAAAACGAAGATCTTACGAATTTTTAGAAATGGTATTACCACAGCTTGACCATCTATTAATGACGCCGAGTATATGCTCACTGCCTTATAACATTCATTCACCTGATGGAGGAGTGTTTCTATACCCCGGAACTGTGTTCCTCATAGTAGAGAAGCTGAAATCCACAAAACTCTCCTTTATGAGTTCACTTCTGAATGACACTGAAAGATCCGGATATGACTGTGTGAGTTTAGTTTTACGCCGCTTTTAGCAATATCCCACCAATATCAGGGCGGAAAACACCAAAAATGGGATTCACATACTGGATCCATGTGTCAAATGGAACTAGGGATTCGGCGAGACGAAGATGTGTGTCAAAAACACAAATTGCTTGTTACACTGTATGAGACGACTGCAGAAACAGTGCTTATATTACAGCATTATATTACGTGTACCTACGTGAAAGGTGGAAATGGTTTACCTCTCACAATGCTGATGTTGATGAGATTGGTCTCCAAGGAAACGATAAGGCAACAGGCATGCAAGCGGTCGCACCTTTGAAATTTAAATACAACGTACTTAATTCATCAGCACAAAGTGTCATGTTTCGTCATTTAAATTCCATTAAGGATGCTATATAAGGAGCCGCCGGCTGAAGATATGGATAATTGAATTGAGTGAATCGGGTTTTCCACAAATCTTAACACTTTTCCAGCAATATCACTGCGGGGAAACCAGTGATGGGCTTCACATAATGTACACATGCATGTCATCATAACCTGGTCTTCCCTGTGATCACCGATTGCTTCAACATACACGTTCTACCCCCACACGCGTCTTTTACGACAATAACGTGTACAGTTAGCAACGTTTGTTAAAAGCAAATGTAAGTGCTAAAAGCGGAAACTGGCTTAGGTAAATAGGTTAAAACACTGTTTTCCTATGATTTTTTCTTCACGTACTCCTTCAAGATTAGACAGAGTTCACTGTTGCCTAAGGAAGAACGGTCTATAACAAGTGGGGCTAAAGGTTTCAAGGCGACACAGTGAGTTCATCTCTATTGTTGTTATCCTACAACAGATCATCAAGAAAATACTATACTGTATTAGTTTTCTTGCTCTTGACGACACCTATAACAGTTAATATACAAATAACCGAGTTATGCTTTAGTCTTATTTCTGTATTATATTATTTTTCTCTATGTGCGGTCAGCGTGACGTATGCCCGAGTATTCTGCAAGACAGGGACCGTACACTGCTGTCAGCATGTTTCCAATAGCTCCACACATATTTTCGTTTAGTACATATTTTTCCACAACGGCTCCCGCGTTGGTGCAGCCTCAGACTGACGTGCACGGTAATTGCAGATACATTACAGTGAGGTCATGCACGTCGTGCCATCGTGTAGCCGGTACGACCTCATCGTGGCAAACCCATTACCTCATCAAGCCATTATGGCTGGGGCTGCCGCTCTTATTCCTCTCAGACCAGAGATTAAGTTAACGGTAATTGCCAATGGAGTGGTGTTTGTATTGAGCAGAAGGTACCCAAAGAAGCATTCGCTAGGTGACAAATTGACTCGGTTACTCTCAGACGCAAAACTGTGATTACTCTAAGACGCCAAACTGTGATTACTCTAAGACGCCAAACTGTGATTACCCTCAGACGCCAAACTGTGATTACGAAGTTGCACCAGGTTAAAATACAGAACTGTTACATAAGGACTTTCATTTTGTCAGTCGCCCTACCTATAGACCTAAGACTGTATGTTTGGCCTTCAAGCTAGGGTGGTTTATGCTCTAATGAACCCACAAACCAAGGATATTGTTTACGGCCTCTATATTTCGTTTTTGTATGTACCTCGCAGCATGCACACATAACTTATGCTTTTTCCTACTTCTGTCTTTGTTAATAGAGATAGGCTTTTGTTTTGAATGGCTAGCAACTCAAATGTGTTGTCAAACATACACATGTTCTCGGGATATTAGTAAAATACACTAAAACAGCCAACTGTATTCTTTTGCTGGTACTCAAGATTGTGATTTCTTGGCTTTGGAATAACTGAATAGACAGTAGATTTGCCTTGTCATTAGCCGGAATCTGTTTTGTATCACTGATTTGTACACTTATATGTGTCATCTCCGGAACAGATCTTTGAACAACCTACAATACAAACATTGTTTTTACAAGACCTTCCAGATGGGATCGTCGTCAAGAGACCTAACAACATTCCACTCTCCATACTCATAACCCTGCTTTAGACAACCTCACAACATCTCCGTACCTGTTTCCTTTAGTGATAGACAATTGAAACCTGTGTGTATGTCTTGGAAGGACATTGATGTTGGCACTGGCGAGATAGGCACCGGCTACACGAGCTGTGTGTATGTCTTGGAAGGACATTAATGTTGATACTGGCGAGATAGGCACCGGGTACACGAGCTGTGTGGTGGCCCAGTGTAGTCGTGGTGAAACAGCTCCCTCTGGCGGTTAAAAAGTGACGTGGATTTGGTCCATGTAACGATTTGCTGTAAGACTGATTTGAACCGCCACTAGCTCTGATATACCCGTGTAGGACATGCACCCTTACACTATAACACCATCTCTACAAAATCTGTCCACCTGTCGAACCAGTTCGGCGCAAGGAGGTGTAGTCGACGTCGATAGACACGCCAATCTCCCAGCCAACTGTTGCACGTCTAAACGCGATTCATCGCTGAACCAAACGTACCGTCAGTTCGTCAGGTTACATGCCTGTACCCTGTTGGACCATTGGACATGTCGTCGATGTCGTCAGCACAGGATAAATTTGGTTTGGCCTTTTGCAGTCGATGTCTCTTCTCATGTTTTCCGACACATTGCACGTGCATTACGTGGAGTAAAATCTGCATGCACTTGAAATGTATCGTATTCGTCTTTAAGACAAACGTGTATTAACACATTTTGTGATGCATTTGCGCGCACTACACTACAACCACTACATTATCAACGGGATTACAGCATAGAAACTGATTCAGTGACGATTGCTCTCAAAATATTATCAAAATGAACACTTTGAAACGCCTGTGTGTTTCATTTTATCTGTTTGCGAGAGTGCGTATAAAGTCAAAAGAGACATTTGGCAATATTCCAGCAATTACACTGCGGGGAACACCTGAAATGCATTTCACCTATTGTACGCATTTGGGGAATCAAACCGGGTCTTCAACGTGACGCGCGAACGCATTAAGCATTAGGCTTACCCACCGCACTATTTAGGAAGACTGTATGATGATGTATTGGTATAACTCTCCCTGGAACTGGTGTGGATGGCTTGGTACAGCATCATGCGGTCTGTCTATACTTTACGCATTTCACTAAAACATCGAGTTTTCACACGGTAACCCCTGGGTGCTTGCAACGTAGTATATATTGGAGCAAGCACACGTACACCCAATTCCCTGAGCGTTCCACGCACTCACTCACACTGCCAAAAGTATTTCAATTTTGTGTATGTTAGAGTTTGTCGGAAACAACACATTTTGACTGTAAACCAACACTATCAGGGTATGGTTATTCCGACCATATCATGGAACTTTGCGGTGAAATGTGCGTGTAGGTTCCCATGACTACCAAGGTATTCCAAGGCTCTTCCTCCGCCCAAGAAGAGACGCTGTGACGTAAATAGCTCTAGGGATCTAAAAATAGCACGATCGATACGGTGGGGGTTGGAACCAGCATAACACAACACGCGGAGTCACAATCACGTCACCCCCGGGATACTGAGCGCGAGGGGTTGTTGAAGAAGGGACAGAGCCCGGCCATAAGGGGTGAAGATTTCGGGTCCAACGACAGTTTTGAATGTAAAAGCTTCCATGTGTTCCCCATCTGAACACTGGGGTGACTGGTGGGGTTAAAATATACAACTTGGGAACATTTGATTCGGCTACCGACGGCGTGAGAGGGAATGCCAAACTTGGCACGGACATGTTGGTGAGTCGAAATCAACAACTTTTTTCCTGCAGTGGCTACATTTTTTCTCATACATTGACTGACAGTTTTGAAACATTTCCCTCGTACAATATCAATACATGTTTGCGATAAAAATAATGATTTTGGATGAAACAGGTTCAAGGTTCTTGTCATGTTTATGTTTACGTCACGAATGACTCGATTGTCAGTTAAGCTGTCCGTACTACTGCTGTCTAGCACAGTGACGAGTAATGAATGAGGCCTTGTAACAATGATCTACACACGAGGTATCACCAGCTACTGTCCGACACATTTGGTCAAGAGTCTGGACACATGGTAGAGCTACCTGTCAAGACCTGCTGGATGTTGGAATGTGAAGAATCCCTATGGCTTCCTCGCAATGGTCGTGGAGTACGGCACATGCGATAACTAGGGAACAGGTTCTTGTACATTCCACGGAACATGATATATGACCCGAGGCTAACTAATTATTCATATCGACAATGTATCTTCTTCCGTCGATCCATAACTGCGGCAATGTATACATGCATATCTTGCAGGCGGGCTCAGACAGTTAATTTGTGTATGTACCTGATGATACTTACCGCAGTTACAAGGGGTCGGTACAGCTATACAGTTGTACATAGCACTAACCACATACCAGGTCTTGTTTGCAACACCCGTGTAATATTACAGCGGGGTGCATTTAAGAACCACGATATAACATAGATCGGTCATCGAACTGGGACATCTGCTCCACGCAGCACAGACTTCGTTAATTAGACCTGTTATAGCAGAAAATGGTCCCCCTGGGTTGACTGGTTAAATACGATTATCACAGTCGATTTATAAGCAACCTCAGTTCACCTTTGAAACATGTGTCAGCCCAGATGGTATGACTGCCTTAAACCAATGCAGAAAGCGTACACCAACAACACAGACAATAACAATGCTCTATTGTGTGATGAAACATTTAAACAGTGCTAGAACATCGCTTTAACTTGGGATGATATTAAGGGTTCAAGACGAGTAATCACGGCTCTCACTGAAGAACACACTGTTTGCACTATAATCATCTCACGGATGTGTATGTTGTGTGCCTCTTAGATATTTAATTTGTACATAGTGCTAATGAAATAATCGATGACACACGATAAGGTTAATGTGATGCAGCTCAGTTACAGATTCCTTCAGCCGCATTTTTATCCGCGTGTGCGTGTGCGTGTATTTGTATGTGTATTGAACACATCTTTGTTCTCATCTCTATTGCTCACTCCTCATAGAGCAGTTATAGCTGAGACGCACATACTCTGTCAATGTCCAGGTGGGCAGTAAGATGCATTGTAACTGTGATTTGCACCCCAGGCAGCTGTGTTGCCTAAAGTTCCGTTGATTCCTGACAGCCGTTATTTCTTCTACCACGATGATTTATGGAGCACAGTCGTCTTTTAAAAGAGATATAGTAGTTGTGATGTCTGTGGGTTTTTTCTAGGTGCTGGGTGCACAAGACTAATAGGTAGACAGTTAGTCTGCCTCACAGTCCGTGAATTATATTATTTCCCCTGTACCCTAGTCCTCCCTCCCTCCTAGCAACGCTAATGCCCTAAATAAAGCAAGTCTAGATTTCCCCAGGTTCTGAATATCTAGTCTCCTTGGGGCTTCTTTTCAGTTTACATCGGTGTATTTGTTACTGTCAAAACTATATATATTCAGAGACTAATCATTAGAGTTGTAGACAGCTGGAAAGACGACGAGGGAAGAAAATCTGGTTCAGGATGTCTGCTATTGTTAACACGCTTTGTACCATTTCCGGTACATTGGATAACATCTTGCTTTCTAAAGTCATGGATGATCAGGAGAACCATGATATATCTAAAACGATACAACGATACAGTTGTAAGGAGCCAGCGCACAATAGCGAGGTATATCAGTCAAATTCGGGAGTGGGGCATGCATTTTCCAATAGCTCAACTTCACGACCTTCAGGAATGGTAACAGTTACTACTAGCTGCCTTCCGTTGTTTTCCTGAAGTAACGTTTGGTTCGGTATCTACGTGCAGGTATGCGGGTCCCAGTTTGGCGTATGTATGGAAACAATCACAGCTAGCTAAGCGAGACAGTATGTAAATGTAATTTTGCTGTACGCCTTGGCTAACACTTGGTACCATTTCCGTGATGAAACAGGAGTCAAATCACAATATATTATAAGGTATTTACATGATGGCATCTAATCTGCTACTGGCCCGTAGATGGCGGAAACAGTATATTTGTGTATAAAACACTTACATGTTGTAACAGAGTTTAAAAAGGGGGTGTTCACACACTGCACCCACATGGGTACAATGTGTGAAGACCATCTCTTGTGTCCCCCCCCCCCCCCCCCCCCCCCCCCCCCGAGAGATGGTCTTCACACACTGTACCCATGTCTTCGGCATGACGAATGAACGCCACACACCGCCCCAGTAGTATATACATGCATCACCACATGAACATCACTGCTGGCGAACCCGTGCCCTCACAACGTGTAGAGGCTGGATACCCTAGCTCCTAGCGCCTACTGCTGGGCGGGCCAGGGTCGGCATGCATACAGGTGAGCCGGTCCGTTCTTGCTCGTTTATTAACTGTTACAACTATATGCCATTATCAACCTGTCATCTCAGACAGTCTTTTCATGATCGTATCATTTGGTTACACCATATACGCAGGAATGTGTATTTTAAATCCGTGGGATGTGAATTGTAAAGTGGCTTCCTTCCAGTATCAGGTAGACATCTGTTGTGACGTTCCACTGGTCATTTTTGAACCAAGGATATTATTCATGATTGATACACCTTTGTTTTACTATCAATGATCACAAAATATCACATTTTTTAAAACGTCCAATGTATAATGGCGATAAATGTTTTCGAACCTGCAATCCTCTGCTCTAACACTAGGCTACGAAGGATCGCAGTGAAGAATGAGATCGTTTGTCGGTCTGAACCATGTGTACCTCACAAGACGGGCAGCGCACATGCAGGACACGGGTGCATTGCACGTACAAGGCAACGTGTTGGCTGCCAATCTGCATCCCGGTTGTCACCGGCTGTTCCATCATTTGCGGTTTGTGTCATCGATGTTGCTCTTCTTGGGGCGTATTGATGTTGATCGTTATATATTATTTTAAGAGATATTTTACGCAAAAACGGTTGATAGTCGGAGAAGCCACTCCTATTCGGGTTTACTAGACATAGTGAGCCTTAGAGTCAGGAACATCCCGACATCCCGAACATCGGACCGAAGTGTCCGAGGGGTGTTCCCAACTCTAAGGGTTCACAATGTCTAGTGACGTCTCATAGTCGTGGTTCCTCCTGTGTGTAACGTAGCGAGCGAAGGTTGTGCGCCGGTCTATTAAATATATACACATATGCTCTAGGATCAGTAATTGCATGTAGCCTGTCAGACAGACACAAAACACATATGTATGTCTCTGAGCCAGAGATTCCTTTACCTATAAAGCACGTCTACTGTATATTGACAAGGTTCATTGTCTACACATCGTGAAGACATTCTTTGGTCTATACCAGACGTCTACTGCATGCTGACAAGGTTCATTGTCTACAAGTCCTGAAGAGAATCCTTTGCCCATTTTCTATACATGAACAATAATTAGGAGTTTTGAACAGAATGTCGTACAATATGTTCAAATGCATTTCAGAGACTAAATGGGTCCAATAAATGTTGTTCATATCGGTATAGTTTGTAGAAGTGACTTCGCATACCTATTTATATGGTATTCATGTCGCCGCAACGTACATCTGATCTAAATATAGCTTGTGCAAGCATCGTCATTTACTTATGGTATTTCATAGAAGGATGTGTTTCCTTCTTCTCGTAATGCTTGATCAGATGGGCCGATATTTCCCACTCACACGCACACACACACGCACACACACACACACACACACACACACACACACACACACACACACACACACACACACACACACACGCACACACACATGCACACACACATGCACACACACATGCACACACACACGTGCACACATGAGTTGAGTTCGATACCTGAATGTTCGAAGAAAAGTTGGACTGAAGCCTGAAGGAAATCATTAGTAGACAAGCTGTTGTCTGGATATATGCCCTACACATAGCGCCGACAGATGCGCGTATACTTAATGTTAAATATAGTTCAGCGCATAAACAAATACGTACTCTCAACATGGATGTATTTCCATAAGCACCTAACTACTGTATCAGGTAATTCTTCAGTATTCCTTTGATAGCACATTTAGGTAGCACATCTAAACCATGTGCATCTATAGCTATATTCATAGAAACATTAGAATTGGTAGAAAGTCGCTATTTTATTCATAAAATATAATTAGAAAGCCTTGTTTATTAAGCGCTGTAAGAATACTATATACGCGAATTTCATGTTAAGAAAATTCGCGTTTGTAAAGGTTTCAGTTAACCGCTTGGATCTATACTAAAGAGTGAGTGAGGAGAATGTTTATCTCCAATATTTCAGCCATTCCACAATGTGCCATTTGCATGTGATCTGTTGACTGGATTCCGTTTCCGCTCTGAGGTAGTCTTCCTGAGTGGCGGGGTCATCGTGGATGCACACAAGACCATCCTGACTAGATGGCATCACATCAGTATTTCGGCAATTCAGTGATGTATCAAGACTTCAGTGGCGGTGTCAGGTTTGGAGACATCAAAAGGGACACCTTGATATATCCGTATAGAGAGTTTAAATCGTCACCATCAGCCGTGCACACCCACCCCTTGCATCGATCATTTTAAGGCATCTTTATTTTCCCCCTATGGCCACCTACTGCTGCCAGTTATTATAATGTCTGTCAGACAATCTGGAGTATTACTGACCCATTCGACCGTGTGTATTTACGAAAGGCCTGTTATATGTGTTCCGACATCCTACTGTTGAGGAATGTATTACCTACCCAGCGATTACTACTGCATCCCATCAGAGAAATATTAGATTAATAACAAAGGTGTGCCATCACGTCCTCCGCCCAGGTTCTTGTCATGAAGTACTCGTCGGTGGAACATTGGAGACTGATGGCGTAGTAGCCTGTCGAGCACGTGTTGCTCTGAAAAGTTTGGAGGAGTAGGCTATCTTCGCGTCTCCGCGTCCCAAAACTGACGGGTTCAGCCATAATCAATACCCAGCATCGTTTGACATTTTGGTTATACACCAGGAACAATATCAGTCGAAATTTGATCACTGGGAAATTAAAAATTTGGCTGCGGATGAGGATGGAGGCCTAGTTTAGGTGGAGGGATGCTGATCTGACCAGGGTAATCGATAGTCGTGGGAATCAAGTTCTTCCGACCATAGCAAATTGTACGGTGGTTCGATGACTTGTGTTCAACCGAATACTGGCGTTTTTGTAAATGGAGGGATCGGTTGTAGTTGAGTACATGGTGAAATTGCACATCTTCTCTGTGTCGGGTCAGCGGGACATGGGGATGGAAAAGATCCTCAGTGTAGTAACCAGCATGTTTCATTTCTAATCTTGCAATGATATTATTTGATTATTCTTAAAATTGTCTGAACACCCACTAACGCTCCCAATGTGTTGATACCGTAAACAAATCGTTTAACCAGTTAAACAGCATATATATAATGAATACTGAGTACTTCCGCCTATGAAGCAGAACCAGCTCTCCCTATGATCCAGTTGATGTTGACATGCAAGGCTGATGTTAGGAAGCTGTATGGGTATTTCAGTAATATCGCCCATTCAGGTGGCGTCTGTATGCAGTAGTCCCCACGATGTTCCCAGTAATATCGCCCATTCAGAGGGCGTCTGTATGCAGTAGTCCCTTCGATGTTCCCAGTAATATCGCCCATTCAGAGGGCGTCTGTATGCAGTAGTCCCTTCGATGTTCCCAGTAATATCGCCCATTCAGGTGGCGTCTGTATGCAGTAGTCCCCACGATGTTCCCAGTAATATCGCCCATTCAGGTGGCGTCTGTATGCAGTAGTCCCCACGATGTTCCCAGTAATATCGCCCATTCAGGTGGCGTCTGTATGCTGTAGTCCCCACGATGTTCCCAGTAATATCGCCCATTCAGGTGGTGTCTGTATGCAGTAGTCCCTTCGATGTTCCCAGTAATATCGCCCATTCAGGTGGTGTCTGTATGCAGTAGTCCCCACGATGTTCCCAGTAATATCGCCCATTCAGGTGGCGTCTGTATGCAGTAGTCCCCACGATGTTCCCAGTAATATCGCCCATTCAGGTGGCGTCTGTATGCAGTAGTCCCCACGATGTTCCCAGTAATATCGCCCATTCAGGTGGCGTCTGTATGCTGTAGTCCCCACGATGTTCCCAGTAATATCGCCCATTCAGGTGGTGTCTGTATGCAGTAGTCCCCACGATGTTCCCAGTAATATCGCCCATTCAGGTGGTGTCTGTATGCTGTAGTCCCCACGATGTTCCCAGTAATATCGCCCATTCAGGTGGCGTCTGTATGCAGTAGTCCCCACGATGTTCCCAGTAATATCGCCCATTCAGGTGGCGTCTGTATGCAGTAGTCCCCACGATGTTCCCAGTAATATCGCCCATTCAGGTGGCGTCTGTATGCTGTAGTCCCCACGATGTTCCCAGTAATATCGCCCATTCAGGTGGTGTCTGTATGCTGTAGTCCCCACGATGTTCCCAGTAATATCGCCCATTCAGGTGGTGTCTGTATGCTGTAGTCCCCACGATGTTCCCAGTAATATCGCCCATTCAGGTGGCGTCTGTATGCAGTAGTCCCCACGATGTTCCCAGTAATATCGCCCATTCAGGTGGCGTCTGTATGCTGTAGTCCCCACGATGTTCCCAGTAATATCGCCCATTCAGGTGGCGTCTGTATGCAGTAGTCCCTTCGATGTTCCCAGTAATATCGCCCATTCAGGTGGCGTCTGTATGCTGTAGTCCCCACGATGTTCCCAGTAATATCGCCCATTCAGGTGGCGTCTGTATGCTGTAGTCCCCACGATGTTCCCAGTAATATCGCCCATTCAGGTGGCGTCTGTATGCAGTAGTCCCCACGATGTTCCCAGTAATATCGCCCATTCAGGAGGCGTCTGTATGCTGTAGTCCCCACGATGTTCCCAGTAATATCGCCCATTCAGGTGGCGTCTGTATGCTGTAGTCCCCACGATGTTCCCAGTGAAACTTAAAGAATTCAGATGAACGCACCGTGAACGTGTTGTGATGATCCTTTGGTTCTAAACAGCCGCTGACTCCACACTAGCGTGATGGCAGGCATATTGTACTATACCCATTGTAATATTAACTATCATTAATATGATGAGTGGATCCATGTGCTCTTGATGATTATTCTCTAGGTCGGAATACTATGATATCTATCACAATGGCCGCACGACCTTTAATATCCTACCGGGTACCCTTTCACTGCCGTGAGAACGAGGACATACTTCAAACAATGTCACCAGTCCAACCAGACACCTTTCTTCATCTACATGTCACATCATGCTTTGTTTCTAAACAACCAGGCACCTTTCTTCATCTACATGTCACATCATGCTTTGTTTCTAAACAACCAGGCACCTTTCTTCATCTACATGTCACATCATGCTTTGGTTCTAAAAAACCAGGCACCTTTCTTCATCTACATGTCACATCATGCTTTGGTTCTAAAAAACCAGGCACCTTTCTTCATCTGCATGTCAAGCCATGCTTTGGTTCTAAACAGTCAGGCACCATTGGTCAAATACATGTGATGTCACGCTACGTGCCAGTCAAACTACCAAGGACCTATGCAGGATTTGTAAAGTCTAGCTACCCAGCACGGAATATCTCCGTTGTTTAACTACCGATGCCATTGTCATCACATACATTATAAAGTTACATTCTGATTGCATCTCAACTGTTGTAACGAATATTTTGAATAGTAAACGTAAATGTTTTCATCCGCAGATCCACAACTAGCGATACTATACTAGATGAATGTGGAAGATACGCAATCTATATCTTGGCTCTGAAACGTTCTAACATTTTATGTATATTGGTTGATGCTCATCTAAATGTGTCCGCGCTGCTATTCATCAAAAACCTATGAGATGTTAATGCATTTTGTTGATGCTGGAAATAAACAAATTGTCAACGTACATTAAAAAAAAAACCAAAAAAACATTGTGCCAACTGGATCTTAGATATACATGGACAGGACATGGAGTTTAAGATGTTACGGCTGTAAGAAAAGTAAGAGGAGCTACAGTTTCGATGTGGTTATTATGATCTCACGTATTTTTGAAAATCACGTCGAGTTACTGAGAACCAATCCTGCGAAATCTGTAACAGCGATAAATTCAAGATGAAAATCATGTTCTTCTGATCTGTCCACAGTATGCAGGTCTAAGGAGCCAAATGTCCCACTTGAGTAGATGTCCTGTCCCACATTTTAAACATTCTGTGTACCGACCTTAAGGGAAAATGTCCAGCTTCTTCAGAATATTGGTTCATGTATACGCCATGCACCGTTAACACGTAAACATGCTTGAACCAATCACTTAATATTATAAAAGTTTTACTTTAACTAAGGGTCACGGGGTTAGAGAGGATAACTATAAAGAATCACTGATACTAACGAGTTGGTGACAATGTTTTTGTCGGAAGGTCTTCTCAGTGGGACCGAGGTGAGGTACATGCTGTGTGCAAGTAGGTATGCTGCCACCCCAGGTGTTGATATGTGTGTGCAGCGACCATTATAGGCGTGCATCATTCCTTGTGCCTATCATTCATGCAACGATAATGTTTTATGTAATTAATGCTTAACTCAAGACTCTAATTGTTATCCTGTAAATATTCGCCTGACCACACGGTAATGTGTCAAACAAAGGCCCACTTGATTCACGATTCACTTGGCAGACACTGCCCAGGGCACTGTATCGGTCGAGCCTGCCTACATCCGAATATCTGGAGAGTTTTCTTATATCTGTATCTATGTATGCATCGGAGATATTGTGTTTTTCATAAATATTTTCATCATAAATAGTGTGTTTGCGACTACGTCAACATTGCATTATCACGAGCACCCCAGTAGGGCGTAGCAATGTCTCTATAATGGAATCGATGCTGTACAGCTGATGGTGGGTGACTGTAGGTCTGTTTCACTTTAATGACAGTCAGATTCATTTAATGAGGACCTGTGATGACGAGATTTCTGAGCTCATTACAGCGACAGACAGGGAAATGCCGCAATGTTATGAGGAACACGGAAATCAATAGCAAAGCAAGGAAGGAAACCTGTCATTTTGCCGTGATGAATATCCACTATCACACGTTAGAGAGGGGAAATACGTTTGCCACTTATGTTTATACGTGTGTATCATAGCATGATGATGCTAGACCCAGTTCATATCTTGAAGTCGTACGTCACCAAAGTCCATGAATATGGATGTCTTGTATTTTTATCGCCTGTGCCATTTTTATCATATAATGAACTGCTGGTTTCTATACAATATATCGATGTAGGAGTCTGGCTTAAATAGTAATTCTGATACGTCACTGTAGGGGCCCCTGATGCTGGAGGTGTGACTCAGGTCAAAGACGTGCACGAGCTGGATGATGTAGTTTCCTGTAAGGAACATCACATGTTGTAGACGTGTTACCTCCTGTAATGTGGAATGTTTACCTGTACAACCTACCTCTCCATACCTCGTTCCACCACACCATATCGTGAATTGTAAACACATGCTTTTCTTACGAACAAAATCCTATCACAATCTGAGCACAGAATACTTAGAATTAGTTATTTTTATGTTTAAACTAATAAAGTATTATGACTGTATACATTGTATTTGAGAAGTGATAAGATGTATGTTTTAAGGACTTTATCATGCAGGTTCCCGATATCAACACTGCAAGAGTGTCCCTGCCAAAGTGTTGCATTTCCAAGTGTGCCATTTTTTTCCGTATGTTATGATTCCAGCTTTGTCCTCTAGTTTCGATGCAAAAAAGCTATATTGGCAACGTAATAAACCAAACGTTGGCCTCCATGTGCCCAGGCTTCTTCACTCATTAACTTCTTGAACATAAATAAAAAAGAATAAGAGAGAAGGGTGGAAGTATTTTCATTCCTCCTGTTGGCACAGTTTCAAGGTAGATGGAACAAATAGGCTTATAAAATACTAAAGAGTAAGAATCCCGTTTCAAAACCGTTTAAAAACGTTACATACCGATATCGCTGTATCATACAGTGGCCAATGCTATTGAAAGAATTCCAAAACATTTGCCAAAGTTCAGTGGCATTTTCAATAATTATATAACGACACATATCTTGTTTGAAATACAAGGAAGCCCGGCAGTCATAGCACCATGTGGTGTGTATATTGGTCGGGATACCGTGTCATTACGGCGGGGAGAGAACGGGAACAACAACGACGGCTATCCAAAGACTGTAAGTTATCAGAGCAGAAACGTCAGATGCCATCTGATACATACTGTTAGACTCAGCGAGCCAGATAAACACTATAACAACTGATTTCTCACGCCAAGTCACAAAGGCCAACTTGGAAATCTGAATCAGTGGTTTGCAACATCAAATATTAATCGCTCCTCTACTGTGTTGTGGAATGTTTACCTGTCGACGATGAATGCTGGTTATAGTTAGTGTGTTACTTCCATATCCCACTGCCCTGAACGGTTTATTTGGCATCGATTCCAAATACACTCCACACACCAGTATAAAGACGAAAAGAAACCCCAGGAAAATAAAGATTTATTTCTCCCGCATAACCTGACGTAAACACCTTCTAATAATAGCACCGCATGCGCCGAACTTGCGAGCGATCTAAACAGCTTAGGGAAGAAAGCTGGCGAACCATTGGTTGGTCTGGCATGAAGCCAAAGAGGATGAGAGACGTGACTGGCGTTGGCTTGTCTGCCTACAGCACCAATACCTGTGTAAGGCTGTCGAGCCTGTCTCACGTACGATGATAACCTAAATGGGTTGTATTCCATGGTTTCTGGTTGTAAAGCATTACCTTGGCGAGAAACATGCTCATTATACTTGCTAGGATACGGAGGTTGGAGCACCTTTCTCCATGTCTATAAGGTAAACCCTTTTAACAGTCAGCTCTGAACGTTTATCAATTATGGCAATAGTCTACCGTACTGAGTATCAACATGGAATGGTGGAACTTTACTCGTAAGGGTTACCATTTGAGTTTACACGATGATGATGATGATGATGATGATGAAGATGAGGTTGTAGCAATTTACAAATGCTTTACCACTTACCTTCAGTATTTTCTACATTTAGAAGTACACCTAGTGTATGCACATGATCAGTTTGTGTTGTGCCGATGTTTACAGCACAACGGTATTGTGATGACTGAACTTGGTAGCCTTTATGAGAAACGAAATGCTGCAGTGTGTGTTGTTTAAACTTCCAACTTCAGCGTTACGGATCTTAACCTATTCCGCCCGTTATCGAAACCAACATGGCATATGTTATGAAATTCCATTGTGTATGTAACAGGTTTGGTACAGTTGAGATTGAAACGCTGGTAAATCAGCATTTTTGATATTCTTTATTGCCGCAATCATACCACATCATGTGATAGAACAGGACTTATTATGTCTCAGTGTTTGGGGACGAGAGCGTTTGTAAACGTGGCCATAAATATTGTGTCTGCGTGTGTGTGTGTCTGTGTGTGTGTGTGTGTGGCTGTCTGTCTGTCTGCCTCAATATCGACAAGTATGCCTTCCGTTGCTGTAACAATTACCTTAAATGTTTAATTCCAAGTGTATTTCAGGAGTATAATGCTACACTCTCTCTTTACCAACAATCTCTTTGCTAACTGGGGCTGTCTATAGGTCAGATCATTTTTAATGTCAGGAAATAGTTTCTTTAGCTTGCCTGCAGGCGTTTAGATGTTAGTGCCGTGTTTACGTGATCGTCTCTGAAGACCTATATCTGCAGGCGGGACGCTAGACTGTGTGGACGTTCGTCATAAGGAGCTTACTTTATCGTGTTAGCGGGAAAACTCGTCGAACCTTTCTTCAGTAATACACGTCAACTTAAGCAAGGAATCCTGCTTGGTTTTAAGGCAGTTATTTAGTGTGACAAGGCTGTTACGTTTCAGCTTAGTCGGCGGACAACATTCGCGTGGTACCTTTCAGACGTTACTGTGCGTTGCACGAAGGACACTTCTTACGTAGTACCCTTGACCTCTACGTCAACGGCGAAGAGGAGGTATATGTTACGTGAGAGGATGTTGTTGGTGTTTTGCCGTCCAAAAAAGAAATATTTCTTTTCAAAGGATTTGTGAAACTGACAGCTTTCATGCGTTTCTTGTCATATCGCGGTTCTAGGCACGGCTCTCGGCAGTACGACCTCAATGTCGAATATTATACTTTGCATGTGGTGTTGGAATGAAACGTGGAAATAACACCATCAATAGCTGATTGTTAACGAAGTGTTCACAAACGTATATATAACGTTATATAGTCTATCGGGCCGTAATAGGTCGTACAAATTTAATTAAAATGTTGTGGAAGTCATTCCTTCCACTATTGCATTTCGACATTGAGAGCAAGGTTAGCGCAGCATTATGTGGTGAGATTTCGTCTTGTGTTTCTGTTCACTATAGTCTTTAAGTATATCTCTTGGTGTCGATTTTATATAAATAATATGTAAGTCCTGAGCTTGTGTCAGTTTACACTATCTTTGTCATTTCTTAGATCCCTGAACCAATCTTCTTTGTCCAGTCTCAACAGACGTCTTTTATGTCTCTCGTTGAAGAATGCCCGTGAACGAGCCTAGCCCTATTGCGCGACAAGCCCGCGCTTTTACCGCTCAGCTACCTCACTGCTTATCATATCAGAAACTGCAAGGCAAAGTGAATAGAATATAGGCCAGCTTAGGGTCCAAAGACATATACCAAAGATACCTGTGTTAGGTAGGACGCCACGAGTTAACCATTTCTTGTTTCATGCTTGCCTTCACGTAGGAACGGATATTTGCGTGTAACATATCATGACACCTTCAGTAGGCTGTTGTCAATGGTATACGCCCCATTGGAAACGCAGCTTGGATAAACATGATGCATAGAATGTTACAATGAATCTATGTGTAGTGCTGCCATTCAGAATCCTCACTGTGTATGGATTATATCCCATAAAGCAATATGTTCATGCCGCACAGTCTGCTTCGTTTGAGGTATTAATGACCTGATATTCTAGAATACTGTTGCATTAGGTGAACTGCATCCGTTCATTTCCATACAGATGCCTTTAAAACGATAAAGTCCATGTTATTCCGGCCAAGCAATATGCTATTTTATTGGTGTTTTTATTTTATTTTATTTATTATTATTATTTTTTTTTGGTGTGGTATATGTGCAATATAATGTCCTGTTGTAGGATGACAGCATGTAGCCTGGCATCATATATGATATTGCCTCAAGTGATCCACTTTTCAGTGTTTGTTTATTATGCATTTTCATTACAATAGTAATAAATGTGTACATTTAACGTCAAAGCACATAATATGATGCGGTTGTGTTTGTGCTTTATATTTTTCGCCTAGAATAATGCTAGCTGAGGAAAGAACGTAATGTTATGTACGTAATGTTCTAAACAGACTCGCTGTTATAGATTGGTTTTGGAAGAGGGTACCCGTTATTTAGTGTTACCTCAGACGACCATCGTTTTAGCGTTTATTTGTAACGTTATGCAGATTGACAGGTGAGGGGAGTGACAGGGCTACGTATGGTCGAGATGTTGTCATCTGTGCAGTGTAACATGTGGGGCTGAACTCGCAACACGCCTCGTGTCCGGAGCTAGCAACACAGATCAATACATTATTCTACTCGAGTCAGTTGTGCTCAGTTGGTACACAGCACGTAAGGAAAGCGTCACTGTCATACTTGTTCCTCTGGTTGTGAGTAAGTACGTTGTTTGGGGGATTTGGTATGAGCAAACATATGCAATAACCGTGAGATACCTGTGACAGATACAATGTGAAGTTGACTGCCACGTTTCCAACACCGTGACGTGGTTGTAATACATGTAAATACCCTCTGGGGATACGGCAAACAACGACCCAGTGTGCGATGTCAACTACTTGTTTGACATCATGAATACAGCATAGATAAAAATGAACAATTAGATTATGTAATGTTATTTTGTCGAGGTTGGTTTTAGTAATCTGTTTTTGATGGAGTGGGTAATATCCCAGGCTTGGTACCTACATCTTTCGTTTTGTCCATTGAAGTCATTTATGTTTTAGGGTGTAAATAAATCAGACCTTTACATTTACATGAAGCCGATTGACTATATATCGTTACCTTTGTATGGAGTTTAACAACGGTGCCGCTTGAGGGACCTTAGTACTGTATTGTTAGAACTGGTACATGTACATGTTGACCGTTGTTTCTGTCTCGCGACAGGTGTGTCAATCCTGGCCCTTTTATCTCCTGATATTCGAACCGAGGATAACAGGTATCGTCAGTAGAATATCGACTACACGTGTATGGATCTTACTGTATTTTCCTTGACGCTGTGGCAATCATCATCTTACTAGTCGCACTAAGGTTTGTCTCAAATGACTGTTACCTGCATGACAAGTATATAGCGTTATGGCATACGTCATCACGCATAGGGTAAACTGAAACTTACAGAATACAAATCCACAAAGGTAAGCTAACGATATTAACCGAACTGATGTTGTCTTTACCTTAGTGCCAAGAGTATGTATGCATCTGAAACTATAAGAGAGTGTGGTAACAGTATCAGCCATCCCACCAATCCTACTAAACCACCAAATGAGAATGCAGATTAGACGTCTTTTGTGAGAAAAACGGCGTAACGCCATTCGGCGTAGGACTCATGTCTTCGTCTTATGTTTAAACATTGAGAACATGCATGACGTCAGTGATGTCGGAAGATACGTCTCTTCATCAGTATGAACGTTTCCCTAGACTGTAATAATCGTTCTTTATTTATGCTATAAGGCAAGAATAATCAATGGCCTTTAAATATAACGCACAAGGACTTTATTGGCATCAAGGAATCCTGGTGTAGTTTCAGACAAATATATTAAACCCATTTTTGTCAATCTGAGTTTAGAAATAGAAGCATGAATAATGAAGCTGATCAATATACAGGTATAGAAATACATATCTGAAAATAGTTTTCTAATGACATTTTGAAAATGCGTATCGTTATCCGATACTTTAGACAAACATGAATGTCCCAGCCACCATGTATCGTGAAGGTTGCGGTATGTGCCTGAAGAACCATCCTTCCACCTACACATGAGGCTAGCAAGTCATTACAAACATACAAGTGTGGGAGATGTCCGCTGAATGCAACCGGTGAACGAATCAGAGGACGTCAGTCAAAATAACTCATTTCCCACTACAATTATTGTCGTCACTCCAGATTAATTTGTTATTTCACGGAGGTGGTCGATGGAAGCAGGTAGATTTAGTCTGTCTGTACTGTCTATTATTGCCTTTTTCCACGTATGTACTAAGCTTTTTACAACTTTTCGTCGTCATTCGTTTACCGGAATTAACAAGTAAAGCGTTATGTTTCCCCTGACGGAAGACGGGGAGTCGTGGCAGAGGGTTTATGGATATATAAGCGGAAGCAATACGACAACACTGATAAGCAGGAATTGTCTGATGGGAGACAGTTGTTGGAAAGGAAGGACAGTGCCTGTTGCCCATGAAATGAATTATGTGAAACAGTACTTCTAATGTCTAACCGTCTAACATGTAGCGAATCTGGGACGGTAGAATGTTTAAAGTAGTCATCGACGTTAGACGTAAAACAGTGACCACTATTCATAGCCAGTGGTCTAACCTGGGAGTAGTTATCGTCAGGCCACCTACATTAACGGTCAAATCAGATATGTATGTTCCCATGGTGCCTTGTGTGGTGATCTACCTTCAATTACTGGCGATCTTTAGCCTGTTCTTTTATACTGTATTGCACATATAATTATATTAGTTTTAACTTTCTACGCTAGTTTTAATGCTAATTGTGATATTCTAGTTGTTTTACTGTCCTTTTTATAATTCACATATCTTCCATTTCAGTGTTAAATGATATGACTGAAATATTGCCGATGTGACGTTAAATATTTACTCACTCACTCACTCTCACTCACTCACTCACTCAAATCAGATATGATGATGATAACGATGTTCCCTCTTTGTTTCAGCATCGGATTATGGAGTCCAGACACAAAGTGAAGATGATTCTGGTGTGAGCGGCTCGGCGTCCCATGTGCCATGGAAACTTTAGACAAGATGGAGAGGTCCCCTCGCAGCAGCACCTCCGATAACCTCCAGCAACTCAGTCTGAAGGAGCATTACGAGATTCTCCGTGAGTTGGGTCGCGGCACGTACGGAAAGGTTGTCCTTGCTAAATGTCGGGAAACCGACACCAAAGTTTCCCTGAAAATACTTCCAAAGTGTAGCACAAAGTTGCGTGATTTCCAGAGAGAGTTCCACTTCAGCTACTTCCTCTCCCCTCATAGCAACATCGTCGACACATACAATGTTGCATTTGAAACAAGAACATCCTACGTTTTCGCGCAGGAATACGCCCCCCTGGGCGACCTGTTTGATGCTATACCTCCGCAAATAGGGATGGATGATGGTGCCTCGAAATGTATCATTAAGCAAGTCGCTTCTGCCTTGGATTTCATGCACAGCAAACAACTAGTCCATCGAGACATTAAACCTGAAAATGTTCTCCTCTTTAACCGAGACTTTAGTAAAGTGAAACTGATGGACTTTGGGATGACACGGAAGGATGGTACGGTCATACGTAAGACGAACGGTAGCATCCCCTACACGCCTCCCGAAATATGCGAAGCGGTCAGAAACGAAAGCATTAAAGTCAGCAGCAGTGGAGATGTCTGGGCCTTCGGTGTTCTGTTATTTTGTATGTTGACTGGTAACTTTCCATGGGAAAATGCAGATATTGGAGACATGTACTTCAACGAGTTCGTCTTGTGGCAGAGACGAAAAACGACAAAAATTCCATCCCAGTGGAGACGATTTACTCCCCGTCTCCTCAGATTCTTCCGCAAAATACTGGACATTAAGCCTGAGCGTCGGTGCTCTGTGAAGGAGATATTTAAATACGTGAGTGACGAGTGGATGATCCCAGCTCGAGCAGGTCCAAGTAGCGAGGATGAGGGTGAGTGCAGCTCGGACACGGACCACATGGAAGAACTCAGCCATCTTCTCCAGGACCATGGTATTGAAACTAAAGTGGATAAAAGACTTCGAGAGAGAAGGATTTCTGAATGGCTACTAGCATTATGACTAGATCGAGGAACCTTCTCACCACGAACCATACTGTGCAATGTAACGTCAGCAACGTTTTATATCCTGAGACATGTGTTCCTCCCGCTAGTTCTGCTGCTGGGCGGAGCGGTGTTCATGGCCATCATCATTGTGTATTGTGATACTGTTACTTCTATTGTCTGGGTGTAGGTTTACTGCCAAGAGAAGTCCAAGACAGAACACGCCATTAATTCTGTTCTTCCTAATGAAGGTTTGGGAACAAATATTCATAATTCACATGTCAAACATTCAACCATGAACACGTTGTGATGAGTATTATCATATGTTTCTATGACATAATTGTAGTTAATGAAAACAACCGAATGCTTACTTTACCAAGCATTTCAAGGATTAAGATCACTTATTAGTAAATGAGGAAAATATCTCCCACCCAAGTGAAATGTTCACTTCAGTCCTCCACGTTCACGTTTTCGATTTGGAATTTTGCGATACTTTACATCCGTATTTTGTCGACCATCTTCCAAAAGAACTTGGTGCCTCGAAGGATCACAATGACCTCAAATGAATTTTATTCAACAAGTCGTCCAAATCTTGCTGCCATTTTTAAAACCATGTTTTATACGTAACTATACTAACGATAGTAGGTGCGTTTTACTAGTCCATGAACTGTACATAAAGTTGAAGTGGAAAGTTTCATACAGTGTTGCCTATTGTTCAAATGATGCTGTAGAAGTGACACAGTCCCTCTAGTATGTCTTGTAATATGCTGTTGAAGCCAAAGTCCCTCTATGCGTCCCCGGTACAAGAGCAATAAACGTCCTTGATGCAATCTGGACAACTTAAATTTGCATTTATACGATATGCAAAGCCACTCTTTGAGCATACATACTCGTGTCCTTATGTTAATTCAATATGTGCAATATGTGTATTGTTTGTATGAGCGAATGTTGAGATGTATTGTGCGACGCAATGTAAAATATTCTGAAATCATGCATAGTTGTTGTTAATCGACGGGGAGTCATTGATATCTACAAATGGTGCCGTATAAAGTACGCTTTCAGCACACATTAATCATCCGTGATGACGGTCTTGGCTAAACCTGTATTTTGGATGGCTCTTGGCCATCTGTAAACCTCATTAGGGCTCGGTGGCGCGTTGATGTGTTGAGGAAAGCATCTCCTCTCTCTCATAAAATGGTTGTTACTCAAAACACATCTGAGTAAAGGTGAAGTTATGGCCTTTAATCGCTTACTCTGAATGGAAATTTAGAAGACGTGAAAATCGCGTTAATAATTCATCAAAGGTACATCACTTTCAGGTTTACCTTTGGCGCTAATATAATAGCAGTTATTGCGCAGAAAACTATGGGATTCAGAAAGGAGTGATGTACTTATCGCCAATCCCGGCGCCAAACCGTACGTTGGGGCACAACGAACACAAATAGAATTAAAGTCCGTCCGATGAGACCTTCAGTCGAAGCAGAACTGAATGGGTTGATCAGTAGTGATGATAAGCTTAAATATCGCTTGTAAGAAGAGGGATATTTCTGCAGTTCTCCAGCGAGGGACACACCATTCGTGTCCAGCAAACATTCAACTGGACTGAAAGATGTTTCCGTCACATTGACATTCCAGTTTCCTGCTGTCTGCTACAGCCAGAACCAGCAGCCCAGAACACGTGCTATGGTGTGTTGACAGGGCTTGAAAAGCCTTGGGCATTGCTACGAATAAAAGCAGGAATTCTCTCCTTGGAAGGTTACAGTATCGGATGTACGGAAGCAGCATGTCAGGGATACATGCGCTGTTGTGATGCCATCGTAGTTCGCTTGAGACATAGACGTGTAATGTTTGATGACGGGACACTGTCGTGCAGCTGTAGACACTTGAACACGTAATGACTGATGTATTATTAATGTTGAGCGGTTCTTGACACCCAGACATATAATGATTGATGTTGAGATATTGGTGGACTGCACTGGACACACAGACACTGACTGGTTAATGTTTGGACATTACTGACTGTCCCTCGACACGTAGACACGTAATGACTGGCGGTGAGACATCAGTGCCAGTGGGCACATTTACGCGTCGTGAATGATGCTGGACGAATGCTAGGTGGATCAAGCTACGCTGACAGGTAATGATTAATTTGAGGACATTGTTGAACGGTCTAGGACACGTAGCCACATAATGATTGATTCTGGGACAGTGTTGAAGGTCTAGGACACGCAGCCACATAATGATTGATCTGAGGACATTGTTGAACAGTCTAGGACACACAGCCACGTAATGATTGATTTGGGGACATTGTTGAACAGTCTAGGACACACAGCCACGTAATGATTGATTTGGGGACATTGTTGAACAGTCTAGGACACACAGCCACGTAAGGATTTATAATAGGACAAATAGGGTAGGGACAAACACCTTCTGACTGTTTTACGGCTTACAGGTTAAACTTGTGTAATAACTTGCGGATTTTCTTGAAGTCTTTCAAGTGTTTTTCTTTGTCACCAAAATTGATGGTAGACAATTTTTTTCAAGCAAATAGTGGGTTGCTGACAGAACGGTAATCACTAATATCCAAGACCATCATGACAGAATACATACATCGGGATGACTGCAGCAAAGACAAGAGTGATACCACCGATGTAAAGTAGAGGTCACAAGCTTACCATGGCACCTTTACGTAGGATCACGTTTTCATTGATAATCATGTTCTGCGATACATTCGAAACATCGTTAATATACAACCGAATGCACGCATGCATACGATTCCGGGGAATATGGTCGATATCGAAATATTTGTTCAGCTGTTAATCATAGAACACAGACGGTAAACTAGCTAGAGTGCTAGAGGAGTGAACACAACGTTTCGATCCCTCGCCTTGCCAAAATATCGTAGTGCGAAGGATTAGCTCATTACACGAAAATGAAACGCACTAATAAGATCCTCCTGGAGGTTTGAGAACGGAAGCATGACGGTGTAATAACATTCATATCTGTAGCTGGGTCTGGTGTACCAGTTTCTCATCGGCACTGTTGTCTCACTCGTATGAAACATATTACACACAATGCATGAATAGCACATGTCGCACAATCAGAACAATAAGTACAGTACTCAGCAGGTTAACACGCCCAGATGCTGCTATTCACGGAGGCAGTATCACAGGCCGTTTGACAGAGGGATGTAGTGTGTACGTTCAGGTTTACACAGCTAGCGTCAATATTCCACTTGTGAGTGGCGGGGGCACCAGAGTAATACTATACAACGTACTCTGATGAGCAGTACATCATATTCAGAGGAGGCAGGATTCTTACCCGTCCCTCTAAACGTGCGCCCGACGTGTAGCAACATCAAATTATTAAGGCTTGTTGTACAATTAACGTTTGTATTATAAAACTTCAATATAAGGGTCTAATAAGGCATTACAGAGGGCTGATACAAAAGACAATTGTAATACAATCACAATGACAGTTTGAAATACAATCGATCGAGCACTGGCGATAGCAATGACGTGTGTGATGAAATAATTGACGTAAATTAAACTCGCTCACTAAACTGTATCTTACGTTTTTCCATCTATAGAACGTTAGCAAACACAATCCTTTACAATTACAACCTTGTTAAGGACCTCATGTCACTGCCACTAAAATGTTATTGTTTGGTTTGGTTACAAAGAATTACAAAGACTACCACAGTTCCGATGAAAACAACACGTTTACAAACAGTACCAGTCCACCTTGAAAATACGAACACAACGTACTTAAACCATCCAAGAACAAATTGTTTACTCACACCTACACACCAAACAGGGAAAGGATAAACTGATTCGAGTTAATCTAGTTTATTTGGGAGCGAGCCAGCGTCTTCTGATTTGGGGGTAATCGACCAACGGCGTGTGGGTGATCAGCGGAGCTCTACAGCGTCCCTCTCCTTCATGCGAGATATTGGAATGCGGCAAGTCAGATCCAGAGAGACCCTCTACCTTTAGTTCAAAATTGAGTTTAAATACGCATTGCACAAGTAATACTGCTTTTATTAGGGTCCAATACATAGGAGTGTCAGCAAGCTACCAGGGTTGCAGCATGTCGATGTGGAGATGAACAGTGTACGGAATCAGCGGTAATCCTGTTGCTGCATGATGTGCCCAAAACAGCTGCAGGTAAGATAGGGTCAAAACTTAGGACTGAAATTCAAACATGTTTTTTTTTTATTTCAGATATAAATTCGAGGCTCGACTCAGCTGGCATTTATTAGAAGTAAATTTCAGTAGTAATCATGGTTGACACATGATTCGGAAAATCCAGCAGAAAAATAATGTTTTGTTTCTTTCAGGATCAAACATTACGTGCAGCGTGCACGTCTTCAGATGTTAATTAAACAGCACACATTATAATGAGAACATCATCAGCTACAGACATGTCTCAGTGCCCGAATAGCAAAACAACCGGGGCACATCAAAAGCCCCTGAGCGCCCGTTGTCGAACATTGCGATCAATGAGGGGTTTAGCGGTTATCACAGATTCCTTCTTGGCTGGTGGATAGGGGATCGATCTTCAAATCAGCAATGACGTCATGGACGGCGGTAAAGGACCACGTTGCTTTACTACCACGTCAGTTGGAGCTCTTTGGCTTAACCGCAATCTTCTATGTAGCATCACACGAAGGAAGCATCCCGTAGAAGATGTTTTTCTTTCAGGTTGGGATTGTTGTAGGTTGATGTACTGCCTGACGTCCGAACGTCAATAGCACCGCAACACACGAATACATAGATGAATAGTGTGTTACTTACAACAGCTGCCACGGAAAGTAGGAGGTATATGGTTTTATGTTTTAAGGTTGTCATTGGAAGCTTTTTCAGAATATGGCAATTGCATGTTGCCGTTTCGGATGCACCCTGATTTTCTGGTGCTTTTTCTGTTCTGTTACGTTTAGACATACAACATGAGCCCACTTTCTGAACACTAACTCATAACTCATTGACGTGTTAAGGTTTAAACATGTAACCAAGGCCACCAATGAATCCCATGGAAACTATCTCCAACTTTAGGTGACGTGTGAGATCTGAGATATTATCTGAGATGCAATTGACGATTAGCGGAAGCCCGCCATAATTTATACAGGATTCAACAACAATAGGATCTTCTTGATCTTGAGAGAACAAACAATCTCCGCACGTCGAAACCATAAATGTACTAGGCGAACATGGAAGCCAGTACAGTGTTTAGGTGTACACGTCCTGACCGGTGACATGCCTGTTGTTGGTATTCAGGGGTATAAGTATATTTGTATGAATGACCGGTTTTTGCTCCACCTTTAGCAGTGTTCCGTCTCCTGTAGTCTAGGGTGTTCATCAGTAGCACACCGGTCACATTTGAGTATTAAGTATTTATTTGAGGTGTCAAAATACAAAACTCCTGAAACATATTCATAAAATATACACAAGTATACATGTTTGAATTGATTATTCAGCGTTTTCATACAACGTGAAGAGCGAATAGACATGTATATCATCAGTCCAATAATTTACAGGGGCCCTTCAACTGGAGATGTTATACCAAGTGGTTTTGTGTTTCGTACTCACGAAAGACACCACGGGACTATCATGAGCGAGTAACATAAGCCCAAGTTTCTACATTCAACTGTGGTAATATGAGTTGCCCTTGCTTTGAATTTTAATTTTAGTCCTTTAATATTCATGTTCGTGCTTGTAGTACTACGTTTTACTACAGTTTAATATACTTACTAGAAGTAGTCACGACGTTCTCATTTAGGGATATGCTAGTCCTTTCAGACCCCTTAGAGAACTGGATGGTAACTGATGACGGTGTCAGCGTACCCCGACTGAGTCTTGCTCTTTGTATCAACCACCAGATCGTCTAGTCCAGACGTACGCATTTACAGGCCTCCGTCACATAGTTCGAGTATCGTTTGACACAAGAGCTGGCTAAGCTTGTAGGTTTTCGAAGCTCTCTTAGAGCTGAGATAGTCGTAAGTTAATGTTAATGTATGGCACTTACGACAATCTTAGCGCTCATAGAGGTTCGAAAATCCACGCCGAGGACTCCTTTTCACAAAGCTATCGTAGCGCTACGATTGTCGGGAGTCTATCTAGGTATGACATTCGTAGCGCTACGATTGTCGGGAGTCTATCTAGGTATGACATTCGTAGCGCTACGATTGTCGGGAGTCTATCTAGGTATGACATTCGTAGCGCTACGATTGTCGGGAGTCTATCTAGGTGTGACATTCGTAGCGCTACGATTGTCGGGAGTCTATCTAGGTGTGACGTTCGTAGCGCTACGATTGCCGGGAGTCTATCTAGGTATGACATTCGTAGCGCTACGATTGTCGGGAGTCTATCTACGTATGACATTCGTAGCGCTACGATTGTCGGGAGTCTATCTAGGTGTGACATTCGTAGCGCTACGATTGTCGGGAGTCTATCTACGTATGACATTCGTAGCGCTACGATTGTCGGGAGTCTATCTAGGTATGACATTCGTAGCGCTTTGATGGGTTTGTGAAACTCGGCCCTGATAGAGTATTTCGTTTTCAACATTCGATTCCTTATTCGCATTGATTAGGAGACTTTGCACCGTAAGAACATTTTGAACATGCATACTCATCTTTACATTTATACATGAAAAGACTGATTAACCGGCAGCTCTTCTTACTTTTACATTTTCCGCCTCCGCGCTAATTGTTGCCATTAAGACACACCGTAAACACAAAATGTAGTATGATGAATACAGTGTCATTATTATGTACCAGGCACAACCAGAGTTCCCATCAGACTCACCGGAGAGGAATAGCTGAAAATAGCTAAATAGCTATCTGTGTCTTCAAGCTAGAATGCTTTTTAAGTCTGAGTCATGAAGGTAAACCTTGTCGAAACGCATCCCTGTCATTTCACGTTGCTTTGAGCATTCAGTCAATACGAATCGGACAGCAATCGAAATAATTGGCCAGCCCCTGAGATACAGCTCAAGGCTGTTTCAGATGCCCCTGTGAGGTGAGTGGATTCTCTGTAGTGGTCACAATGACGACTGGAGAAGCGCTGGAGGACACCTCTTCAGATCCGGGACAAAATAGACCATTTTCTTCTCGCTAATGACGCTGTCTGGAGTTTCTATCAACAGTGATAAATCCTGATCTCCAGCTGAGACCCTGCCTGCGCAATAGGCATCGACTGCCTTGTTGTTAGCGTGAAGAGGTGTGGGTGGTCAATGCCGATGTCCGGCGGTGGGCTCTCTCGATCTTCAGTGGGTGAAGAGCTGCCAGATATATGTGGAAATCGATATATTGTTTAGGAAATACTTCATGTGTGCCTGGCCCAGTTACTCCCACGCCATAAAAATGTTTGCTACTTGATGTCACCTTCATGTCTGCCCAACATGACTACTTCATTCATTTATCAAGTAAATGTCCTTGGTTTTAAGAAAAAATGTGGTGAGTCATAGATACCTCCCACGGATCATGACATGTCCACATGCAGCTTATACACATCCATCCATACGAGTTTCCTAGTGTTGAGGCAGAATAGTCTTCCATTGAAACATCACAGCAGAGGACGACGAAAAGAAAGATTGACACAGGGAATGAGACCAAATCAGATCATTATTCATCATATGATAGACGAAACAGAGACCAGTACATGTGGACATGTATGTGTGTTGCATGTGGACAGGCATGTGTGTTGCATGTGGACATGTATGTGTGTTACATGTGGACATGTATGTGTGTTGCATGTGTACAGGTATGTGTGTTGCATATGACAGGTATGTGTGTTGCATGTGGACATGTATGTGTGTTGTATGTGAACATGTATGTGTGTAGTATGTGGGCGTGCATGTGTGTTGCATGTGGACATGTATATGTGTTGCATGTGTACAGGTATGTGTGTTGCATGTGGACATGTATGTGTGTTACATGTGTACAGGTATGTGTGTTTCATGTGGACATGTATGTGTGTTGTATGTGAACATGTATGTGTGTAATATGTGGACGTGGACGTGTGTTGCATGTGGACAGGCATGTGTGTTGCATGTGGACTGGTATGTGTGTTGTGGACATGTATGTGTGTTGCATGTGGCCATAAATGTGTGTTGCATGTGGACATGTATGTGTATTGCATGTGGACAGGTATGTGTGTTGCATGTGGACATGTATGTGTCTTGCATGTGGACAAGTATGTGTGTTGCATATGACAGGTATGTGTGTTGCATGTGGACATGCATGTGTATTGCATGTGGACAGGCATGTGTGTTGCATGTGGACATGTATGTGTGTTGCATGTGGACATATATGTGTATTGCATGTGGACATGCATGTGTGTTGCATGTGGACAAGTATGTGTGTTGCATGTGGACATGTATGTGTGTTGCATGTGGACATATATGTGTATTGCATGTGGACAAGTATGTGTGTTGCATGTGGACAGGTATGTGTGTTGCATGTGGACATATATGTGTGTTGCATGTGGACAGGTATGTGTGTTGCATGTGGACAAGTATGTGTGTTGCATGTGGACAGGTATGTGTGTTGCATGTGGACATATATGTGTATTGCATGTGGACATGTATGTGTGTTTGATATGGACAAGTATGTGTGTTGCATGTGGACAAGTATGTGTGTTGCATATGACAGGTATGTGTGTTGCATGTGGACATATATGTGTATTGCATGTGGACATGTATGTGTGTTGCATGTGGACATGTATATGTGTTGCATGTGGACATGTATGTGTGTTGCATGTGGACATGTATGTGTGTTGCATGTGGACATGTATGTTTGTCGCATATGACAGGTATGTGTGTTTGATATGACAGGTATGTGTGTTGTATGTGGACAAGTATGTGTGTTGCATATGACAGGTATGTGTGTTGCATGTGGACATATATGTGTATTGCATGTGCACATGTATGTGTGTTGCATGTGGACATGTATGTGTGTTGCATGTGGACATGTATGTGTGTTGCATATAGACAAGTATGTGTGTTGCATGTGGACAAGTATGTGTGTTGCATATGACAGGTATGTGTGTTGCATGTGGACATATATGTGTATTGCATGTGGACATGTATGTGTGTTTGATATGGACAAGTATGTGTGTTGCATGTGCACAAGTATGTGTGTTGCATATGACAGGTATGTGTGTTGCATGTGAACATATATGTGTATTGCATGTGGACATGTATGTGTGTTGCATGTGGACATGTATATGTGTTGCATGTGGACATGTATGTGTGTTGCATGTGGACATGTATGTGTGTTGCATGTGGACTTGTATGTTTGTCGCATGTGGACATATATGTGTGTTGCATGTGGCCAGGTATATGTGTTGCATGTGGACATGTATGTGTGTTGCATGTGGACATGTATGTGTGTTGCATGTGGACATGTATGTGTGTTGCATGTGGCCATGTATGTGTATTGCATGTGGACATGTATGTTTGTCGCATGTGGACATATATGTGTGTTGCATGTGGCCAGGTATATGTGTTGCATGTGGACATGTATGTGTGTTGCATGTGGTATGTTCGATAGTCGACATATGACGTACAAATATACAGATAGGTACACATAAGATGGAGGGATAATTCGCATGATGCATTATATAGTACGCATAACGATATTTCCAAATGTTCAAAGCTACAATACCTGCTATAATGCAGTGCGTAACATCTGGTTGATAAAAGAAGCAAAGTTACGTTCACACGTGCATTGTCATGATATACCGTGCATGAACTATTCGGGGATGTTTGTGTCAATATCTTGTACGAGTGCCTATTTTAGATATGTTTGACTCTTAAAGACAAATGAAAGAAATGCTGTTCACTAACATGTACACAAATGCAGTCAGTTTGATGGAATATGAGGGCGTGCTGGGGAGTAATGTGGGGTGTACTGCTGCTTTTTTTCGTGGATGCAGCCTTGTCAGACTGACGGCTGCACGGAAGTGTGATTGCGGCATTCCGCTGTTACGGTAACATGGGGGGATCTAGGCAGTACAGAGAGCGGTTTAGATATGTGCATTGAATGACAAGATGGTGAGTAAGTGAGAATAGTTTTACGCCGCATTCAGCAATATTCCAGGTATGGCAGCGGTCTGTAAATAATCGAGTCTGGACCAGACAATCCAGTGATCAACAACATGAACATCGATCTGCGCAACTGGAAACCGATGACATGTGCCAACGAAGTCAGCGAGCCTGAACACCCATTCCCGTTAGTCGCCTCTTACGACGAGCATAGTCGCCTTTCATAGCAAGCATGGGTTGCTGAAGACCTATTCTACCCTTCACGGGTCGAATGACGAGACAGATCAATGGAGGATTGGATGGGTGGAACTAATGATAAGGATCTACCTACTCCTCATGCTATCCAACATGGGAGGATGTGGACAGTACAGAGAGCGGTACAGATATGTGCACTGAATGACGACATGCCATTATTTTCCCCTCAAGTGTCTGTGTCTTCACTATGAATTCCGAGCAGATTTGGCGATACATTGTTGAGATGAGTGGAACATTTACACCAATTCGTGCAGGAGAATAACTGATTTTGTTTAATGCTCTCAGTTATCCACGCTCTGTGACTGACTTGTAATTTTCCCCTACGTCCTGTTCAAACGGCGTGGGCGACCTCGACGGCACTCCCATCATCAGGTTGTATCACTTCCAGAGGTGGAGGCCGTGCCGATCTACAAATTACCCCCTTTCAACATTCTGGAGGCAGTAAGAGTTCGGGAGAGGACAACAACACACTTCCCCGCCTTGTAGTGATCGACCGCTTTGAACAAGGACCAGTACTAGAGAGTTCAACTAGATGAAGAAAATTAGTTTTATCGCTATTTGACCTAATGGTCAGTTACTGCTTGTAGAAAATCTAATTGTGATGGCGGTAGACGCTCGTTTGTTACTTGGGATCTAGGGATGTTTACGCCGACATCTTCAGAAAATGGGAGCTAGGTTATATCTTCTTTAGTATGCTCAGGCTCCCAATTGCTCAATGAACTTAGCCATTTTGTTTTTCTCGCATGGCTTTGCCAGAATAGTCCCTCACTTACTCATTTGGCTTCAGGATACTTTTTGTTTGAATTCTGGGTTTATTTTATTCAGACATGAAGCTTAATTTATTCAAAGACTTTGTTTTTGTTTCACAGGAAATATAGGATAAATATCTGCTAAGTGAAAGTTGTTGACAATATAAACAGTTACATAAGCATGGTCGTTGTGACTGTTTGCTTAATGAACAGTATGTTTGAGTTAGTTACATCTCACTAATTCAGAACATTCGTTGCAGAAGGTAGTCGTTTGCCTGCAAGGTTTGGTGATCACAAGACTACATGGGATAAAACATTTTATATTTAAGGTCAAATATCCAGTACTGGGCGCTAAGTTGGGGGTATTGAGCGGTATATTGGGAGTACTGGCGGTATATTGGGAGTATTGGGCGGCATACTGGGGGTATTGGGCAGTATTGTGCAGTATATTAGGGGTATTGTGTGGTATATATTGGGGGTATTGTGCGGTGCAAGCCCACGGGTACTGAAGTAGACTTACAATCGTTTTAGCTTGTATATATACAAGTCTCTCGTACCTCATATATTCCTCATGTTGTTATTGTTTACCTATTTTATTTACTTTTACTACATATATGAGGTGAAAATATATCATCTGTCTGTCTCTCTGTCCGCCTTGTTGATGTGCTGACAAACATAGACACATTACTAAAGCTGGGGCTGGAACGAATGATGTTTAGCACAAATCCTTACTCTGCATTCCTGTGCGTTAGGTGACTGTCAAGGTATGACGCATACACGCTTATGAACGACACCTTTTTTATTGCACAGATGTAGGTTTTTAAATCGTTATCAAGCTAAAAGTGCCTACAACCAGGTGATGAGAAGAATACGTAAATACTATGCTGTGGCAAACATCACATTAACTTCACCAACGGCATGTAATTGAATAAAAATGTGTCAGATACTTGGATAAGGCCAACTGCGGGCTGAGAAGTCAAGTTGATTGTTCAAGTACTTGGAATGGTACCATAAGTGAAATATATGGGGTTTTATTTAAAAGTAGAATCATGCCGAGCGAATAATGTTGGATACGGGTCACGATAACCCACTGTATATAAGTGAGAACAAATATGCCATGAATCTCGAACGGAGCACGTATACGCTAAACACAGCTATCTGTACAAGCCCGTCACAGCAGGACGCAATGTGCACTCAGCAATAATAGCCACTGGCTGTATATAACTCTGGCGACAGAATGTATCAACCCATCATCTGCAACTGTACAACCATTATGGATGAAAACAAACACATCCACCTAGGACTGTGTCTCGCTCTGCTAATTAATGTTAATGAGAATGCCACGATGGAAGAGCTATTAGCCTTGATCCGTTCTTGTCAGTTCCCATGAAACGGAGCTCACTTACGTGGTTATTTCAGGACCACTGTGTCCATTTTTCCCTTCTATGTGTACTATTCAGGCTATTTGGGTCGCGAAAACATACAAAATAGGATTAGAATTGGCATCAACTTAATAGGTGCTCACATTTACCTCCACAGTCAAAGTTTCGCTAAGTGTAAGAAATTCTGAATTCGATGCACTTTGGTGTGTTGGTTATCTTGTATTGATTCTTGAAGGTGGTATCGATAGGAGCTATTTTTATCAATTATAGAATATGAGCTATACAGTATACTTTTTTTCAGATATTCCACAAAGCAGACAGGGCAGACGCCAACACAAGCAAGATTCGCCGGGGAAAAAATATACATTTCCTTGTTTTCAAGCCAGTTGGTCCAGACAAACAAACATGACGACAGAGTCCATGCCATCTAAGTAAGGATGAAAAGAGTCAAGGAAGCATATATCAAGATTAGAATGGTCGGGCCGTAGTGCAGGGAGGGCGCACCGAGCATGCTAAACTAACGCTCAGTGTCTCAATGTATATAATTTTGATAATAACAAACTGACTCATTTAAATTGAAAATGAGCCCCAGGGGGACCAGAGATTCAGAACCTGTGGAAATCTAGCCTTGCTTTCATTAGGGCTTCAGCACTTAAGAGAGGATTAGGTTAGTTGAGAAAGTAATGTGGTTCAGGGACTGTGAGACAGACTACACTGCAGAGAGGGTTAGGTTAGTTGAGAAAGTAATGTGGTTCAGGGACTGTGAGACAGACTACACTGCAGAGAGGGTTAGGTTAGTTGAGAAAGTAATGTGGTTCAGGGACTGTGAGACAGACTGCAGAGAGGGTTAGGTTAGATGAGAAAGTAATGTGGTTCAGGGACTGTGAGACAGACTACACTGCAGAGAGGGTTAGGTTAGTTGAGAAAGTAATGTGGTTCAGGGACTGTGAGACAGACTACACTGCAGAGAGGGTTAGGCTACATGGGAATGTATTGTGGTTCAGGGACTGTGAGACAGATTATGTGCATGTGCTGTGTTGTCCACTTGTGGACGGACCAAGCCTGGAGACGCAGACCGGTGACTATGTCTGTCCTTACTGTCGGGTTGGAGTCCATTATCTATTCATAATTGGCGTTTTAGACGTTCTTATTAGATGTTGTTATTGCCGTCTCCTGGTTCTCCTCCAGCAGCACATACGCTATCCGGCATAGTCACAAACAGATACAAATAGAACTATGGGCTTCACTGAAGCAAAATATCAAACGCTACCGAACCATACACGACCAATGCATTCGAAATGACTGCAAACTGTGTCTTGATCGGGGGATGTTGATGCTTTGTACAGCGATTGTTGACACCGTGCACAGTGATTAGGGATACTAAAAAGGTATGCTTTATAAAAGACTACGAAAGCATTAAATGCTGATTGTCGGTACAGAACACTCCTCACAAAATAAGACCACATTCTAATTATTTATACCATCTTCACATTAAAGCGCGACCCGTCAAAGAATTGTCAAAGAAATGCCATTTGAAGAGTAAAGACGATCTGATCTAAAACCATCGCTTGCTGTATGTGACATTAACAAAGACAAGCTGTTCACCACATAATACTGAGGGAAACAAATAAGGGAACACCACTCCATGGCAGTGTTCCTTTATTTATTGACAGATTTCGTACAAATCGCTATTCAAAGCTGGCGATGAAAACTGGAAAAAATTAAAGGGACGCTTGAATTTTCTGTGTTCCTTTACTTGTTTCTTTTACTATATTTATTCGTATTTCTTAGTCTGACTGATAATGTGATCTTTTATGAGGAAATATTCGGTTGTAACTTTCTAACTGACAGACCTTTGAAAGGTTGGCGATGTAATACATGTCGTCATTACATGCTTTTATCCAGCTGGCGTCTGTTTCACCCGAAACATACACGGAAACCGACATCTATTCATAACTTATCCGTCACACATTGCAAATCTCGTCAAGACACCTCTGGCATATCACACCCAGTAGTAATCAATTACATATTTTCTAATGCCCCAGGTGTGTGCAATGTACGTGCCGTCAGCTGTAATTTACACAGGCTTGTCGATAGGTGACAGTGGCTTTACTCCCTCCTCCGAGACTGATCGATACTAATATTGTGTTATAACATCATGTTAATATAACTGCATTAGTTTGGCTTTCGTTACATATATTGTCATTATTTATTTATTTATTTATTTATTTATTTATTTATTTATTTATTTATTTATTTATTTATTTATTTATTTTGACTATTGCTTTCCATGGAATGTAGCTCTTCAATAAAATCTTTACTGATGATTGAATTAAACAGAAACAAGGTTGTTTGGAATAATTCTGTGCCAGTAACATTCTCACCTCCTTAACAAAAATCAAATTTAGCCTTAAACACATAACAGTAAGTTAATATTTCATAAGGAATGCTAGTAAACTACCGCAGCACTTGAAATAGTAGTTCACATCTTTCGTTGCCGATGAGTGCAGGGCCCTTGATCTGACCACACGTGGACTGACCACTGGGATGCGATCTATGTGCGCCCACCACTTACTAGATAGGTGTTTGTTCAGGCGATATGTATGTATTCAGACACTGGTAATGAAAGTCTGACGCGTCATCCGTTAAAGCTCTTCTGGTATCAATTCATCTTTGTCTGGTGTTAGTTTATCTTGGCGAAATAGATCTCCAGGCTAACGATGTAGTGCCTCAGGGAGGTCGCCAACGCTTGGATTCTCTTTTCCACTTGAAGAGTCAAAATTAGCCGCATCACAAAACAGTTTTATCTAGTGGTTAAGGCGTTCGCTCGTCACGCTGAAGACCCGGGTTCGATTCCCCACATGGGAATATGTATGAAAACCATTTCCCCAGCCCACCCAGAGAGACAAACAACGTTGTACGATCTTTAAAAAAAAGAAAACGAAAAGAAAAAAAGAAAAAAAAAGAAAGGAAAGAAATGAAAAGAAAGAAACTCACAGGTGATTTTGAGAATTTTTTAGATAAGTTGAGAAATACACTATGACAACTTTTATGAATAGCAAATTCTTTTATATTGTGGGAGCGACGTTCTTGTACAGATTCTTGCACCATCCGTGCTTGACAACTGAACAAGATTCTGCACAGTAATAGGTGTGATCCTGAAAGGTTGTCTATGTCATAGTGCATAGTTCACAGAGCATCATTATACAAGGCAGCAAGTATGAAGTGTAAAACAATTTTGTTCTACAACCAGTTAATATTTATCACTGGACAAAACCATTGGTCTTTACACAGTTTCATGAATAAGTGTTTCATTATGAACATTGCTTATGGTAGAGATAAGTTGTTCATCCATAATGTTTTTCCATATCTGATTCATCAACTTGTAAACACGCCGCTCAAAGAACATATGGTGAGGAGTTTAATATTTCTGTTTGGAATACCTGACAGTTGTGACCAAAGAAATTGTAATGTCATGCCACCATTGTTATTCTTGTACGAATGTGACACGTGTAAATAATATATAACTTACCATAAACACATATTCAGGATAACTTAGTTGTGGAGTCATGTTTACAGACAGGACTAAGAAAAGCTACTTGACATGTACAAATCCGTATCATTTATCCAAAGTAAAGTCTATTTCCTACAACCCGTCAATGCACCAAACCAGTTATCGTGTTTGCTATGTTTGCTAATTTATGACACCTGAATCTCATTTTAGTCATACTTTACATTTTGAACAGAGTAAAATTCTACATTAAAGCTACAGAGAGTTTACGAAATATTGCGTCCGCTTTATTAGATCTGCTCAAAATGAATGTATTTGTGAAACTATTCGTGTTAATTACTCAGTAGTTCATACACGTTTTCTACATTGCATGAAGCCCATGGTCGCTATAGTTAAAGTTAGAGAACAGCATGGGTTGTCAGAATGATACAGATAGAGAAAAGTACGCATACCTTTCGAATGATCTCATGGTTGTCAGTTGTCAGTACGGAACCCGTATTATTTGCAGGAAAAACAACTGTCACTCAAGCACGTGATCCGATCTACTAAAGCCATTTTGGCGGTCGCGCAATTTGGAGCCAGAATCAGAATTGTGTGGTAGGGGAAGTAACCCTTAAGGGCCATCTACAATACACATGTATGTATCATCTACTAACATACAGTACAGAAGCCGTAACGTTTGACATAACTGTGACAGGTATTCTAATGCATACAACGTTAAGGAACGAATGTTGCAATTGTTTAAACTCCATGCACTTCTGTCTTGAGCCATATGATTTAACTTTACTAAACTGGATTTAGTTTTGTGTAGTGGGGAGGTGTCAGTCTGAAATCTTTTGATCATTTTTTGATCATTCAGAGCAAGAATATCCTGAGAAATTGAGATCATTATTGTCCGACGGACAGATATACGGGGACAAGTAGAGGAAGGCGTGCAGGTTCCCACCCTTTGAAAGCCAAACAATCATAGTGATCTATTAAACCATCAGTTTCATGACAAAACGAGCGAATTTGCAGTGTCTGTTTACTAGAACAATCTTGATATTCTGAATAATTCTGAAACTTCATTTGGACTTTCATTCAATTTGGCATTATGGTTTCTACTGTTCTATGTTGTAAATCCATTGTCAACGTCCGTTGCCTTCAAGGGGGCTCCTCATAACTCTGTGCAATATATGTTTCAGTAACTAGCACTGTTGATGGCGTATCACCTGAATGTTATTGCAGGCCCACATTTAACAGACTTCGCCGCACACCGCATTAAACAACACTGACGCAAAACATCCTACCTACAGACCCCGATGTTTGGCCCTGAACGTAGGCCAGAGACAGTGACCTTTGCATACAATTGCATTGGGTTGTGCGTATGCGAGATGCTTGGTAATACGGTTTACGTTATGTATACTCCTCACAAAAAGTTAAGCAACACAACACTTTTAGTCTCATTACATTTCCATTATTGATACTGCAAATAGTGAAATGATTTAATAGAAATGGGAAACATATATACACATGATTACAAAATGAAATGAAATGGTACAGAGCAAACAGTCGTGCAAAATGTTTTACATTGATGGAGTAAAATGATTACATTAAAGTTCAAGTCAGTTTTTGACAGTGAAGCAGTATTCAGTAACACGTATGACCATCATGAGCACGAAGTTTCTACACATCTTTGCATTGACCAAATGAGCCTTTAAAATGTTGTTCCATTTTCTCTGTAAAGAAAGTTCATGCTCATCCGAGTCTAGGAGTGAACATGGACACCGTAAACACGACTTTAACATACGTCCCAAGCATGTTCAGTGGGATTAAGATCAGGTGACCTTGCAGGCCATTCTATATGCTACTGGCTTCCGTTGTCATATTGTTGTTGTTTCTACATGTACGTAAATAGCTTGTTGTACTCCATTGCTTCATTCACCTGATGAAGAAGTAAGAATTTACTTCGAAACGTCGTGACTCTTCACAATAAAGAAGTTGTCATCCATAAAAAAATCCCTTGCCTTTATGTGTATCACTTCTAAATGTCATTCAAAGATTCTATGTTTTAAACTGCATTTATAAAATGTGGAGCATATTCATGAGCATATTCATGATAAATTTGACAGTCACTAGATGTTATGTATTCTTTGGATATTTGCATTGACAGTTTCAGTCACATGCCGTCGCTATTGAGATTGATAACAATATTACCATGAAAACACGTGATGCTTTTTGAGGAATGTATATCAATAGATATGCGTCTATCGTATCTGATTGTTTGTGTTTCGAATTTGAGTTAAAAATCTGAATCCGATGACATGTAACCAGGGTGAAAAGACAACTGAAAAACATAACAAGAAAATAGCACCTTATCACTTAAGTGAAGTGAAGAAATGTTGCTGCCTTCAGATACTATGATAAGACATGCACACTCTACACGCCTTGTCACAAATGTAATCAGTAACTGCTATTTCTGTCAGAATGTTTTCAATTTGTAATTGCTTTAAGGCGTTGGCTCTTCACTATATTGTTCATGCACTCGTACTGCCATGCATCTACCACACGTTCATGCAACCTTGCTGTCATGCATCTACCACACGTTCATGCAACCTTGCTGTCATGCATCTACCACACTTTCATGCAACCTTGCTGTCATGCATCTACCACACGTTCATGCAACCTTGCTGTCATGCATCTACCACACTTTCATGCAACCTTGCTGCCATGCATCTACCACATGTTCATGTCATTGTGAGTCTACATGATGACCTTCTGTTATCTCAAATGTTCGAACATCTCGAAATATCAACAAGGCTCCCAGAGATTCGAGATAACGGGTTTCGACTGGACATATACCAAGTCGCAGTATAGTGAAGTATCACGTCGCCAATGTGTCAGACAGTCCTTCTCGGGGGACATGAAATATACCTGATAAGATAAAGTAATTCTGCGGGAGATAGGTTTAACTGCTTATACAACTCAAGGGCGCTACTTTCATGGCGATATATTTAATTAGCATAGCTTAGCACATGGCCACAGAAGACGATTCCCAGCATCAAAGGATGAGGATTTTGAGCCTTCGGCGCATATGTGATGCGTCGGGTGATCTGTGATCAATCGTGTCATTTGTGAATGAGGTGAGCAAGGAGGCGACCTTCACGATCAGAGAGGAACTCAAGAGTATGCTGACATCAGGTCAAACACCAGATATGTCCTCAAGCCTTTAATATTTCATGCTATGATCTTAGTGTGAACAAAATCGACACTTGAGAGGTAACACGATATCAGTATATGCCGTCTGAGATGGTTGGGTAATGCACTACGGTAATCACACTCAGTGGAGCAAAGACCGGACTTTCTGCGTGGATGTTCACAGCCACATGAATGAAAACGAATCAGAGGCAATACTTAGGAGGAAATATATATCAGTCTGTAAAGATGGCTGGTGGCATAAGTTTGTCAGTAAAATACTGTCGTAACTCAGATTATCCAGTGACCTTTGCAGTCCTGCGGGACAAGGATCTCTTGAAGTAACATAGATGTACTCAAGGACTACACCGATACAAATAACAGGAGAGAAATCGCAAGACTTTGGAAAGTGGAGTGACAGGACAAAATTAGGGCTAGTGCAAGGAATTATAGTGATTGTAGTATACAGGCCTCTGGTCTGGATGTAACGTGAGGAGACAGAGTTTGTCCCTTTCAGTAACCGTGAAACCGGAATGTTCTACACTATGCGAACTTAAACGCTTCTGAATCTTACCGGAAACAGAACGAACTACACTGATAATTACGAATAAGTGTGTGTGGTTTTTTTTGCTCTTGTAATGGCCTGTTTGAAAAACAAGCGAAATCAAAACACGACTGGAAAATCGGACTTCATAAAAGTATGAAAGACAGTTGTCAAAACATTCATAGGCTGAAACCGTTTGCAGATACACGTGTTCCGTACGAATACCCAGTCTGTATCAATTCAATCGTTGTGGAATAACCATTTCTTGCCTGTACCCTTTTAGCAACCTTTCTTCGGCCTGCAGTTGATGCAGTTTGTCTAATACAAATATATAATGCCATTTATAGATTGTCTCCAAATAGTATCGAAAAACGGCTAACTGCCTGCAGCTGTAGTCACAAACAAATAATCACAGTAATTACGTCTCATCATGTCGCTACATAAAGGACCGGACAGCATGTTGGACAGTCATTGGATACCAGGCATAATTCACCAGTTTAGCTACAAGCGGGATGCATTTAGATTCAAAACGTCATCAGTGTAATGTACAATCTTTTAAATCTGCCGAAAATACTCCACGAGTTTTAAAGGCACAAGCATGAAGTATGATAAAATGTGTTTGCATCGATTAAAGTGCGATACAAAGCTTTTGCAGAAAAAGACATCGTGTTCTCTGTCGTAACACACGCCATTCACACAACTTCTTAACAACATAAAGAAGGAAAGGTTGATGTGAAGATCACACTGGATGATATGTTGAAAACTTGGAATTAGTGGAGATATTTGCAGTTGTTGCGTTTGAATTGACAGCCAACAGCATGGCGAGGTCATGAATATTTATGTCCGACATGCTCAATTCTCGTGTAAACGTTGAAATATTCACACGAACATGTTGCTGAAATAACACTCCAGAAGTAGTTATGAATTATATTTTGATTAGGTCTGTTATGTGTTTGAGAGGCAGTAAAACAGTGTCCTTACCGGAGTGTCAGAAGCTCTGGGCTGCTGTGATTTGACGTAACGGTCCCGAACAATTTTCCTTACTCTTTAAGCATTATACCCAGTGGTAGTAAACTACTCGACCTCAAAGAGAAACAGGAGAATCGTGACCCTTGCTCCAGTCTTCTGGCACACCGAATAGAGGACTACGTAAATACTTGATTAGTATTCAAAGAGCATCCCCTGTGCAAGATTAGATTACACATCAGAAGAGTTTTTATTTGCACGTATATTGCTGTTAAGTTTTGTCTTTGCAAGACGTTAGGCAGGTTGCAACTGACACGAAACTATGGTTTACATATGTACGTGGTGCGTATGTAAGTGCGTTATAAACTTACATTTTGAAAATACAAGTACAATGTTACAATACATACATCCAATGTTATCATATTGCGTCACGTGTGTTGTTACAGGCGAACCAGGCATATATGGTTCTGTTCTGGAAATGCTGGGCTAGAATACGTCTGTACTCGAATCTGAAGATAGCATACCACAGTCGTCTTGATTGAATATCATCTTCAACTGTATGTGTGATTGTATTAAGATTTAAATATGCTATTTAGGAGGTTTCATTGGGATTCTAGGAAGATACTCGTACATGTGTGTGTTAACGATATTGTGTGAATGATTACTTGTGTGAATAAAGGAGCGTCGACATGCTACCAGGGATACTGTACGAACGTTTATAACATCTATGAAGTAAATCCAACAGCAAATGCATAGTTAATGTACAAATGTACACTTTCTCTGAGTGGCATTTCCCTTCCATTGGGTCACGTGTGCATGTGCGTGCGTGCATGCGTACATGTGTGCATGCAAGTTGGCGTCTGAATGTGTATAATCAGCCTCCCACGCAGGTTGTATCCATGATTTATGCTTCCTGAGGACATTAATTCTCTTCACGCAATAAAGATACGCTGACACAATCAACTACTGCTTGAATTCCTCACATAATATTTGCATAACCTCACCGTGTCACATTATCGATAGTTTTGAAAAAGACGTAATATTTCATTGTCAATTTTCACATTCCGATCTCGGAGGGGGTCTCTGGTGTAATTGCTTCTTCCAATGTCAAGGGGAATATTCCACGATCAATTATCTTATCAACACTTCTAAACAATAGTCTCTTGCAAAAGTGAGACGATAGCCACTCTCCCAGAAATTCGATTGGTACAATGAAACCTCTGTTTCCATCCAATATCCAAGATCAATACTCTTGCCAACGCCACAGGAAACCACCCGTAGTAATGAAAAGCAGCAAGTGATTGGCGGTGAATAACGGAAGCGCTAGATCTATATCAATAACAAATCAACATAATATTTAGGTAAAGAATTAGGCAGAAATTCTAAATGCGGAGCTGGAGAGACCCCCTCAACGATGTGCTTGGACATAAACAAGTCATTAAGTGCAACAGACATCAATCTGATTACTCAAGAGACTCTTAATAATACTTGGTTCTAAGCAAAGCACTCGATCCATGTACGTTACACCAAATACCAGCACTAGACGCTAACGCACCGTTACGTTTAGGTAACTATCACAATTATCCCACGTGACGTCTTACGTCTGGGTCCTGGGCAGGGGACGCTGGTTGGTGTTGTTGAGTGAACCGTCACCAGTGAGACAATCCTTCCACTGATTACTTTGTCAATGAGCGAGAATTCGGATTTGAATATTCTGAATTTTTATTTAATTCTGTCTCCTTATGTGTGTAAAATGTAACTAACTAAATATCTGTGAGCCCATATGTTTGATAGATGGTGAGGACTTTGTTGAGCACATTTTTTAGCTTTGGGGTCAAATGCTGAGTTAGCGTTTGTAACGTATTTATAGTGTATCCTGCTGTTTCGGGCTGGCGACGCCCACCAAGCTAAAGCTGCTATGGCTAGTTTCAATCCAGTGCCAAGTAAAGCATCAGTAAATCTCTGTATCATTCGTCAGTTAACATGCGGGTAGTTGGGTCACTGCACTTTTAACGTGGTTATTATGAAAGAGTACTTCTCTGAATGTTGATAGTTGCCTCAATATCTTACACTTGAAAATTGGATTTAGGCAACAATATTGCACCCGTTAAGAAAACGCACTGAAACTGAAACCCTCAAGTGGTGTCTTAACTCCTCATTGATCCATTCGTATAATGTCCGCTGTGATTTATCTTGTTAAACCCATTGGCATTACTTGACGTAAAACTAAGACATTTTACAATGTTATGTATTTGAAGAGTTACATACAGGTTTTGGCTATTTCGGGTGTTGAAGAATATTATTGTTTAAACTGTTATTCTATTATTTCACCGTACCTTGTCAGCAATCTTGCGTGACCACAGAATCTCCAGTATATTCGATTACTGATTTTGAGTAAGAAATATTTAACGTAATTGAATGTTTTTCATCGTCTTACAGGTGACAATTCCTCGCTGCCAATAACGTTTATCACATGAAGCGGGGCTTTCAGTGTTTACTTTCTCGCCTTCAGATAGGTCCGTGTTTCTAAAGGGTCGTAATGGTGGAACCAAAGAGAATACTGACATCGTGACATGGTCTGTGTTGGGGTGCAGTTCCAGTGGATCAAGCGCGTTGAACGTATCGATTGCAGTAAACTTGGACAAAGTGCTGTGACTATGTGTCCCAGTCCCCCCAGCTGTCAAATGGGTACCTCGTTAGGATGAGAGAGCCACAATAAACTCGGTGCGCCTAGTGGCAGCAAGAGTTGTATACTCCCCAGGGAGTTGAGATTGAAATACGATGTGCTGTTGAGATTGACATCCGGTGATCGAGGGAAAAAATACCTAGCACCTAGATAAATTGTCTTGCAGTTTGATTTGTGCGCTATACAAGAACACTTATAATAATAATAATATGTCTTATGCGTGTGAGTGTGCGTGCATGCGTGCATGCGTGCGTGCCAGCCGTGCCAGCGGGTACCTTAATAAACTTAGACCACAACATTTTATACAGCCACACAAAAGATACTCCTCGCATAGTCATTTGTTCATACTACGCAGGCGAAAGGGAGCATTTAACAAAGAGATATAGACAGACAAAAGCTCAGCCATGCCATGCAAAGACCCCTCTATCCAGATCATTCGATGAGGAAGGCCAATACATGCTTACAATGGAGGCCCGGCGTCTAGGTAGTGAGAGGTCTGGTGAGAGGTCGGTGAGAGAGTTTAGGTTTATGCCGCACTCAGCAATATTCCAGCGATATGGCGGCGGTCTGTAAATAAAAGAGTCTTCACCAGACAATCCAGTGATCAATAATATGAGCGTCGATCTGCTCAATTTGGAACCGTTGACATGTGTCAACCAAGTCAGTGAGTTTGACCACCCTATCCTGTTAGTAGACTCTTACGACAAGCATAGTCACCTTCCTTGAGTGTATATCCGATAGTTCCATAATCTTATGCTTCTGTCTAATTACCCAGGGCTGCGATGACGTAATTGCCATTGTGCTTGGTGAACGTGGGGATGCGATTGCGGCAAATGGTTATATTATGCAAAGCTCTTTACTTTGTATCGGGCGTTATGCCGGGAGCTGGAGTAACCATTATCGAGTAGTTAAGACGTTCAAGTGATTCTATGTTTTCTATACGCGGTGTGCTGCGTCACATGCATCTGAAAGATATTTTATGTTTCTAGGTTTGGAGCAGCTTGAATTGCATTGATTTGACAACTTAACGTTAACAATTTCGAGAAAAATATGTTTGTGGCGTAAAATATTTTATTTCAATTAAGCAAAATGCAAAAAATCACCTCTGAAACCTAACACCTTATGTCAATGATTACAGAAAGTGGTCTCTCTTTCCAGAACCGTGAGGGTCCAGCGTAGAATAGACCTTCAGCAACCCATGCTTGCCATAAAAGGCGACTATGCTTGTCGTAAGAGGCGACTAACGGGATCGGGTGGGTTGACACATGCCATCGGTTCCCAACTGCGCAGATCGATGCTCTGTGTTGGTCAGTGGATTGTCTGGCCCAGACCCGATTATTTACAGATCGCCCCCATATAGCCACGCCACGCCATGCCACGCCACGCCACGCCAAACACACTTTCCGTTATTATCTCCCTATGTCGAGGACTCTTCATTTTCGTTTCCAAGAGCAGAAAATCTAGGGGGAAAGCACAAGACGTGTTAGTATTACACACGTGAATTTGTAATCTTTATTAGCTCACATTGTAATCATGATGTAAATGTATATTTTTTATTATATCGTAAGCCTTTCCCCCTGCCCTTCCAGAGGTTATGTTTGTGAATTGCATTACGACATTATTAGAGCTAATGTTGCACAATGAAATGATCAATGCTTCAAGTGTCGATGTAAAAGTTGTATGACAAAGGGTCTATAATAAAAGCAGGCAGTACAATAATGACACTGTGTTCTGTTCGTAAATAATCCAATACTCTTCTAGAGGTGAACGTCAAACGCGTAATAGAACTCTTCTGTATCTCTTTTCGAAAGAGTTCACAATCAGGGGGAGACAACTTTAAGTAGGACACAATGTAGCAGTATCCATGCGATGCGATCTCTGCACAACGCGTAGCTAGGATACGTACATCAAACTAATACTTTGTAAAGGTTACTGAGATACAATAGCAAGCTTTATTAAATGCATGCGTTGGGGTATTTCAAAATTCTAACCGTCACCAAGAGACGGACTCGCCCTATAACAAAAGACCGGCTGGCCATAACCGCATTGAGACTGGGTTTCTTCTTGTTTGCATAAGTGAGTAAGTGAGTTAATATTTAACGTCACATCGGCAGTATCTCAGCCATATCGTGACGAGAACATTTAATACTAAAATGAAATATATGTCTATTATAAAACCTGTCAGCGAAGGACAGTAAAACAACTAGGATATCACAGAGTAGAATATAAAACTAGTAACTATACCTAAAACAATTTATCTATGCAGGACAATACAACTTAAAAATGGGCTATAGACTGCTAACAAACGAAAGTCGATCACCATACTAGGGACCATGGGGACTTACAGTACTTTTGCTACCTGCATGGACCCTAGCTGAATTTACATCATCCCCTCAGCCGTCAACACTTTGTGAAATCTAGCCATACAACAAAAATACATTTATTCTACGATTAAAAACCTGGAAATTTAGAATTTACTTTGAATGTTTGTGGACGTACGTACCCTCTCAGGAGGACAATAATTTTACAATACTTCAACCCCCTTTGAGGGTACAGCCACTAACAATTCTAGTTACAAATCTAAACTACCAATAATTAAAATACATCTATTTACAAAACATGTTATTCAAAATTCAACCATAAAATCAATTTCTTTTAAAAAAACAATAATCAAATGAGTATTCACGTTTGTAAAAAGATCCTTTACAGTTTTCACATTGAAATATTTATCCCTTGTGATGTAGGATTCGACACAGTCGAGCAGAATATGCTTGACTGTGACTCTCCCATCACAAGGGATACAAAATGGAGGATCCTCACCTTTTAAAAGATATGAATGAGTATATCTGGTATGGCCAATACGACATCGTCGTAAAATAACTTCTTCAAATCTGGACTGACAACCCAAGTGGGTATAACCAATGTAAGGTTTTATCTCATGTAATTTATTTATACCTACTTGGGTGTCCCACTTCTTTTGTATCAGATCACAGATATAAGATCTAATGCTCGCTTTGTAATCACTGTAAGGAATAAGCAGTGCTGTCACAGATTTGTTGAGTGCTGCCTTAGCAGTAAGGTCAGCCAGTGTGTTACCAGAGATCCCTCCATGGCTGGGTAACCAACAGAAGACGATGTCGTATTGGCCAGTTGCAAGATCATTATACAATTCAATAATTTCTATTAAAAGTGGATGTTTGCAAGAAATATTTTTAATAGCCTGAAGGCAAGAAAGAGAATCGGAATAGGTTATATATTGTTTACGTTAAGGGTGTCTTTGAATATATTTAAGGGCTGTTAATATGGCGTTAGCTTCTGCTGTTAAAATAGAACTATTATCTGGTAATCTAGAAGATATTGTTCTGGATCCAATGACAGTGGCACAAGCCACTGCGCCACCGTCCTTGGATCCATCTGTAAATAAGGGTTTGTAATTGCTATATTTATGTTTTAACTGATGATATTCTTGTTTATATTGTAAGTCATTTGTTTCTGATTTTTTAAATGATGTAAATGTTAGGTCAACTTGTGGCCTAACCAATTGCCAAGGAGGAGAAGAAAGAAGACGGGAAGGCGATATACTTTCCAGCTCAATACCGGCATAAGAAATAAATGGTTTAATTCTGTGCCCAAGAGGTGGAACAAGAGAAGACTTTTTGTTATACAAATCCTCATAAAGGGGACTGAACACACAGTTATGGGCAGGGTTAGATTTATTAGAATATAATTTAGTAATGTATTGTAAATACAATTTTATACGACGTTGAGTAAGAGATGGTTCATCGGCATCAACGTAGAGACTATCAATAGGTGAAGTTTTGAAAGACCCAAGACAAAGTCTTAAGCCTTGATGGTGAACAGAATCAAGAAGTTTAAGGTTGCGTTTGCAGGCTCCACCATATACGATGGAGCCATAATCGAGTTTCGAACGGACCAGTGATCGATATAGGTGTAAGAGGGTTGCTTGATCCCCTCCCCACTTTGAGTTGGAAACAACTTTCAACAAGTCAAGACCCTTCAGGCATTTATTTTTAAGGGACTTGATATGAGGCAGAAATGTTAAATGGGAGTCAAAGATTAGGCCCAAGAACATGGCCTCCTTTACAACTTTGATGGGAGTGCCATCTAGAGATAGTTCAGGGTCCTTATGTGGTTTATATTTTCTGCAAACATGTATACAGTTAGTTTTGGATTTAGAAAATTTAAAGCCGTTTTCAAGACACCATTTATTTATTTTGTTTAAACAAAGCTGCAGTTGCCGTTCAAAAGTATGCATATTTTTCCCACGACAAGAAAGATTGAAATCATCCACAAATAACGATCCATCAATTGAATCGTTTAAAACTTTTGGTAAACTATTCATCTTTATGCTAAAAAGTGTGACAGACAAAATACTGCCTTGTGGAACACCCTGATCCTGATTGTAATGATCAGACAGGGTAGAACCCACTCGAACATGAAACTGTCTGTCATTTAAAAAATTGGCTATAAATTGAGGTAAACGACCTCGCAAGCCGAAGTCATGTAAGTCTCTTAAAATACCATATTTCCAGGTTGTGTCATATGCTTTTTCTAGATCAAAAAAGGTAGACACAGCATGTTGTTTATTAATTAGTGCATTTTAAACAAATGATTCTAAACGCACTAAGTGATCGACAGTACTTCCGTTTTTTGCGGAAACCACACTGTATATCAGTTATAAGGTTATTTGTTTCCAAGTACCAAATTAGTCGATTATTTATCATGCGTTCCATGGTCTTGCAAACACAGCTAGTTAATGAATTCGGACGATAGTTGGATGGATCCGTATGATCACGTCCAGGTTTAGGTATGGCTACTACTATGGCGTCACGCCATGATGGAGGAAAGTTACCCGATGTCCAAATATCATCAAAAATATTTAGGAGAGTTTCAAGGCAAGATTCTGGTAAGTGCTTCAGGAGTTGTAATGTATGTTATCAGCTCCAGTAGCAGTGTCACGAGCTTGATCAAGAGCAGTATGGAGTTCATGAATAGAAAACGTTTCATTATAATCTTCCCCATTATCAGAATTGGCATTAATAGTTTTCTTTTGTTCTTGTTTTTGATATTGCTGGAATTTTGGTACATAATTTGAAGAGGAAGAGTGTTTAGCAAGGGTTTCACCTAGTTTATTAGCAATATCTGATTTATCAGTAAGCAAATGATCTCCATGTTTAAGATGATGGACAGTAGATTTAGTACCTTTACCTTTGATTTTCTGGACCATGTTCCATACCTTGGACATGGGTGTCCGAGAAGTTATTTTGGATACATAATTTTGCCAAGATTGGCGTTTGTTCTGTTTAAAAGTACGCCGTGCTTTAGCATTTAAAATTTTACATTTATTTAAATTATGCACCATAGGATGGCGACGGAAATAATGTTCTGCCTTTTTCCTTGCCTTCCTAGCTTGTTTGCACTCATCGTTGAACCATGGTTTTCTTATGTGTGGAACTGCAGAGGAATTTGGTATACACTCATCAGCTATGGAGTTCAATTCCTCAGAAAAGCAATTAATAGCATCGGGAAGGTCAACAAAGCGTTCGGGTTTAAGTTTTTCAGCACACAGTGTTTCATATCAAGTCCAGTTAGCCTTTTTAAAATTCCGCCTTGATGATGGAGGAACATCAGATGGAGTTACAGCTTTTAATATAGTAGGGAAATGGTCACTTCCACACAGGTCATCGTGGACTGACCATTCAAATTCATTTAGTAGTTCTGAATTTGTGAGAGACGAGTCGAGAGCAGAATAAGTCCCTGTACCAGGGTGTAAATAAGTGCTAGAACCATCATTATAAATACATAAATCATTGTCAGAACAAATGTCCTCCAACAACTTACCTTTAGTGTTTGTAGTTACACTACCCCAGAGTGGGTTGTGGCCACTGAAATCTCCCATTATAACACAGGGCTTCGGGAGCTGGTCATATAAAGCTTGAAGATCAGTTTCGGCAAACGTCGAAGACGGCGAAATATAAAGAGAGCATAGCGTAAACGCTACATGTAAAGTAATTCTCACTGCAAGAGCCTGCATATTAGTATTAAGTGAAACAGGGCTTTGAATAACGTTTTGTCTGACTGGAATGGATGATCCGCCAGTGGCTCTATCACCCGGAGGTGAATAACAATGATATGCATTAAAATGACGAAGGTCAAATGTATCTGTTTGTTTTAAATATGTCTCTTGGAGACATATCGCTGGAGGTGTAAAATCTTGGACTAATAGCTGTAATTCATGTAAATTAGTTCTCAATCCTCTGCAGTTCCACTGTACAATATCATTGGAATAAACTATCTTTTGGGGGGATTTATTGGGGATCTACCACGCACTCTTTTGGAGGGCGACAAGCTATGTACCCTAGAATGGACGTTTTCAGAAACGTCCATGTCTTCAAGAGACCCGTATTTATTGAACAATTGAATTTTGTTCTGTGACCCTTTAGGAGCTCTGCCACTTTGATGTTTTGAAGCATCAGGCTTTAGCTTCGGTTTACTTTTCACCGTTTGTTGACTATCAGCTGTCGATTGAGACTTTGAATGTGACTGAGATGATGATTTGTGATCAGAAGAAGACCTTGAGGTACTAGGAAGTGATTCCTCCGTCTGTGATGACATAGCAGGGTACAAAAGCTGTGGAGAATCGCAATTTACCCAAGTCAAGGTAGTTTGGCAGCCTGTGGTTGATGTTGTTTTAGAGCTAGAACTCGATAATGTTTTTGTTACAGTAGCATAACTTTCTGGAAGATCAGATCTCTTGACCTGTTTTTTGGCCTCAAACGAAAGTGAATTTTATTTTATTGATCTCCATTTGCTCTTTTCAAATAGGACACTGTTTAGAATAGGACGAATGGTCGCCTGAGCAATTGGTGCATTTCTTATAATCACTGTCACAATCTTCTGTTGTGTGTGTCTTCTCACCACAGTGAGCACACACAACGGACATTGTGCAAGTATTTACACCGTGTCCATATTTCTGGCATTTACAACACCTAAGAGGGTTGGGGATGTAGGTATCAACTTGTATGTTGCAGTAGCCTGCCTTCACTGATTTCGGAGCATTTGGACATGAGAAAGTAAACAGATACGTATTTGTTTTGACGGTTTCGTTGTTTCTGCGAGTTGAAAAGCGCTTGACATATAGTACACCTTGATCTTTCATTTCAGATCCTATATCAAAGTCCGACATGTCATCACATAATCGATCCCGATCTCTCACGATACCTATACTTGTATTCAAGGTTTTGTGTGCAGAAACCGTGACCGGAATGCCCACGAAAGATTTAATATTCATCAGATTTGTTGCTTGCTGCTTTTCCCCGCACTCGACTAGCAGGGCACCCAAACGTAAGCGTCTTATGTTCTTCACATCCCCAGCAATGCCTTGAATACCTTTGGATACAGCAAAGGGGTTCAACTTCCAAGGTGTATTGTCAGGCGTCTCAATCACAATGAAACGTGGCCAGACGGTCTATGGTCAGTATCAACAGGGTCAATATCAAGTGGACGTTTTGTGTTTTTTTTTGTTGGAGTTTCATAAGTCTGGGTTAGTGTAATATGGTTCATCATCCGAGCTCCCCACCCACCACGGAGTATCACAAGGACAATGCTAAAGCAAGCGGGCCTCCAGCTTGCAGCACCAAGGATGCCCGGATGATATAGTCCAGCAGAAGAATTAGAAATAATTAATCTACCAGATTGGCCCATGAGCCACCGCCTTCTGGGCATAAGACTCTAGGCAAAAGTTCAAAAATGCATTTTAAAATCAGAAAAGCTCAATGAACAAATAGGCCAATACCGAAAGTAAAAATCCAAATAAAATTTGTGCAATGATATATATACTCCATGCACAGGGCTTGGCATGACCAGCCGATTGGTCGAACCGGGCCAATTCGACCACCCGTCTAAGCGAAGTCAGGGTCAAAGTGGTGTGTTGAGCAACAGGAACACGTTTGCAAGCCCCTATTGCCCTCAACCACCAGGATCCCTTCCTCCGCCGACACAGGGCCGTAACCCTCGGCAAACGGGTTGGTGGACCAAATATCCCCCCGGGTCCACTACGGGGGCGTCGGCGAGCTCTTAGCATTACCCAGCACCCACCACGAGGAGGTGGCTCGCCACGGGTGCCTTGTTTGCATAACGTTGTGACATATACGTATCAGTCATGGGTAGATGTGTTTGTGTATTTGCAGCTAATAAGAAAAAAGACGCACTAACTTTTGAAATATAAATATGACATGTGATATTAGGCGTAAATTGACGGTGTTATATGCAAGTGATCTGAACTGCCTGGCACATTTTTCACACTTACATACTTATGGAAAATCGAACCAGCAACAACACAGTCTATACACAGGAGTTTTTAACTTTATTGGTACAATATGGAGCAGGTACAGCACCAGTGTCATATCGAATCGCATGTTTACTTCGCTCTGCTTCCACCAACCAACAATGCTGACCGGTGAAAGAAAGCATATGAAAGGTTTGTAGGTAAAGTATACACTGAAATATGCAGTTTGAAAAAGATATCCTATCATCAGTTGAATGTGAGAAGACCATATATAGGTATGCTTCAGATGGGGCGAGAGGAACAACGTGGACGTTCTACAGTGGCCAGCACGTTCTCCAGACTTCTCCCCGATCGAGCACATGTGGGGGTGCACAAGACAGACGCGTGCGGAAACGCCCTGACCCAACTTGCACAAGACTTCCTGGACGAATGGCGTCCCATACCACGTGATCTTGTCCGACGTCTGATGTCTTCTGCTAGAAGGAGGCTACGTGCCTGTACTGCAAGGGGTGAACATTCAGGATGCTGAAGTGATGGTAGTGAACATAAATGGTGTGAAACTACGGTGGATAGCTAGACTACAAAATGGAGAAAAGACTTTTTTTCAAATAGATTGAATGATATAAATGTACTTTCGCTTTCAGATAGTAACCATTTTAGAAATCAAGTAATTCCAGATGTGACCAACGTCTTTTGGAAGGATGTGCTTCTATCGAACTCAGTGTTTCTTAACAAATGTAACAAGCTTAAGACTTCAGAAGGTGAGCTTCTCAGTCAGAGTGTGTGGCATAATGATGAAACAAGAATAGGTAAAACCCTATTATGTACCGATCATGGTACAATAAAGGTGTTATTTTCATCTCTGACATAATTCACAATAAAGGCAGTCTGTTAATATTTGATGAAGTCAAAGGGAAATATAATGTCCAAAAGAATTTCTTAACTTATGAAGGTATGAAACGGGCTGTTTTGTTGTATCTTTTTAAGAATGCAAACTATTGGTCCAAATCCAATCTGTCCAAAATTTGGAAACGTTTAGAAAAATGGTTAGGAACAGCTCAAATTTACATTAATTTCACAACTTCAAAGATAAATCTCTGAACCAAAGGAAAAAATAGCTATCCTACTTGTTAAAGACATTTTATTGAAAAATAGGGGGAAAATGAACATTCCGAATATCGGATATATAGTCATTCAAGTTCAGCAGTACTACGACATTACAAAAATACATGTATTTAGTTTCTGGTGAAAATGATGATTTTGTTAAATTCTGGTCATCATTATAATACTATATTGAAAAAGTAACTTTACCTCATTGACTGTACATTGTAAAGGTCACTATTTTATGCACCTCATATTTTTTATCGTGTGTGTGAATATCCTGATGTAAATGGCCAAACGAGCTATAATCCTGTAAACATAATAAATAAATAAATAAATAAATAAATAAATAAATAAATAAATAAATAAATAAATAAATAAATAAATAAATAAATAAATAAATAAATAAATAAATATGTCAGTACCTGCTTATCTTCTACGTGTTTGACAAGGACCCCCAGTGAACTTGCACATGTCAGACGCAGCGTGTTTCTGTAGCATGAGCGAGTTTGTTAGCTCCGATTGAGTAAAGATGTTAACACCACTGATTATGCTTATGTGACTACGTGCTGTGGGTCAGTGATAATGATCTACTGAAAACCTTGCATGTTCTATATTGCCGTTCAGTTTATATCACGCACTATGTTATTACAACTTAAAAACCTAAATTAGGCCCCAACAGTTTGTGAATCTCCATCACGTAACCAGATCGTCAATAGTTTCTAAAAGGCCTTCAATACTTTTTAAACCATTCAATAGTTTGCAACTATTGACCGCTTCTTATGATAAAACGGATATAGGGCTGGTGGGGAGGGCATTAGTCAAGTGAGTTTTATTGTATCAAACGCCATCGGCCCATATACAGGTTTACACAAGTACAATGTTCGAAGTTTGTAGCATCAGTGGAAATCACAAAAACGTATAACATTCGTTTAACAATTGGTGGTAGTCCGGAGAACTTGGTGAGGTAAATGTGACAATCCATTTAACAAGTTATTTCTTAGGTCCATTCCATGTTTTACAAAGAGAGAGAATCTAAATATTACATCGACATCATTTGAGGGTAAAATAGAAACAAACCCTATTTTACTCGTCTTAGATAGGAAGCGCTCTGGTATATATTTAGTTCATAATTCAGCATAATAAGGACATTCAAAAGTAAACTGTATTTCGTCCTCTATCGCAGAGTTACATAATGGACAAATTCTTTGCTTTCTTTCAAGTGATATGTTCCGTCCATAATTAATCATTAGTTTTGACAAGCCAAATCTATATTTGATATATATATATTTCTTAGGTTACTATTTGTTAAAACAGATAGATATTTTTTTCTGGTTCTAATAAAGTTTTAACCGTTTTGTACAGATCATAACGTGAACTGTTTTCTAAGTTAGATTGCCATCCTTGGTAGAACATATTTATTGCTGCTTTAGAAATCATTTAGAAATAGGTATAGATCGCCAACAGATTGATTAAGCCAAACAAACCCATAACCATGCGAAAATAGTAGTGTCTTTACATGCGAAACCCATGTAACCTTACCGATGCTTTCTAGATGAATAAGCATGTTTTTTATATTTTTATTTATTTATGGTACTGAAAGGCCACAGGCCTGTAGTACAACACATTTAAAAAGATCACTATTTACACGCACATGTGATATACATAAAGAAAGGGAAATAATCAGCTGTATGTATGATAAGTAAATCATGTGAAGAACATCTCAGTCTACTTAACGCTATCCTATACTTTTTTACGTTTAGACACGAAAGATACGTTTCGGCGACAAAAGTACATTTAAACATCTTATAATACAAACATTTACTGGAAAGGGACATCTTTTCAGACCATTCTTGCAAACATATCTTTTAGTCTTTGTGTTAGTTCTGAAATAAACTTGCCCTCAGAATCAACACACTGATTGTCCCATGCAAAACCAAACCCTTTCGAAAATAGAAAAGTTGTAACAGAAGAAACCCAATTTGTATGTCCATTTTTGTCGAATAGCATCATCATATTGTAACATTTCTTTGGTAGCCTATAGAACGGCATCTTCAGTAATTTTAGCCAGTATTTTATAACTCTGATATTTGTAAATATGTGTATCGGGTATATACCACATTCTCCATACACCATTGCATTCATCGTATTGGGTTTAACCCCAAGAAATCTTTTACATGCTTTCAAATGAACTCGTTCAATATCGCTGTAATAATTCAAACCCCATATTTCGGCTCCATACAATAAAATTGGCTTAATTTTGGCATCAAATATTTTGAAGTATGAACATATTTTTATGTCTCCAAGTACATTTAATTGTTTAAAGATACCTATCATGACCTTTTGTGCTTGCAAGCAAGCGTAATTAACATGAGCTGTCCAGGATAAACAATTACTAAAGAACATTCCCAAATATTTGTACGAACTAATGCATTCTAATTCTTTATCTTTATACAACCATTTCTCGGTTTTTGACAAAAGTCCCCCTTTTTAAAGACTATTACTTTCGTTTTATTTCTGTTTACAGTTAATTTGTATTTGTCACAATAACTCTCAAGTTCTTGTATGAGTTTCTGAAGACCCGCAACGGTGCTTGAAAATAGCACGATGTCGTCTGCAAAAAGCAGGAGAAATATATGTACTAGGTCCGGGTGTAGTTGTATACCATACTCACAATTGCTTTCAATTTGGGTTGCTAATTCATTTATGAAAAATGAGAATAAAAATGGGCTAAGTATGCAGCCTTGTCTTACCCCGAGTTGTAGTTCAAAAGAATCTGACAATTCATTGTTATTTTTAACACAAGCTTTGACGTTTTCGTACATATTATGAGGCAATTTTTTCATTTTAGGACTTAGGCCGTGGGTATTAAAAATAGATCATAATTTATGTCTGTCGACTGAATCAAATGCTTTTTCGAAATCCACAAAAAGTGTACACAGTTTACCCCCTTTGGTATTAATATATCTCTGTATAATACTTTGTAATATGAACATATTGTCGGTAGTCGTATAACCATGTCTAAATCCTGCCTGAGATTCAGTTATTTTATTCAATGCCTCTCCCCATATTACTAATCTTCTGTTGACAATAGAGGTAGAAACCTTGCTAAACCTACTCAAAAGAGTAATGCCTCTGTAATTGTTTGGATTATTGATACTGCCTTGTTTATGCAGCGGGACAATAATACCGATTGTCCAACTATTCGGAAATATACCATTTTCTAATATTACATTGAACAATAATTCTAAATATGGTACTAAAATATCCGCCGAATTCTTAATTAACTCGGGTATTATGTCATCGATGCCTGGTGATTTATTCATTTTTAACATTTAATGCTGTCCAAAATCTCCTGCCTACTAATAGGAGAATCTAGCATATCTTTTGTTAGCTCAAGATTAGAGTCAGGGGATGTTGGTGAATTTGCACCGTCAGCAAAGATATCAGTGTTATCATCCGTTTCTAAATTGAAAAGATTTCTAAAATGTCGATGCCAGTCATTCATACTAATATTGTTTTTTGCTACGGTAGAAGTGTTCAAGGTTTTCAGTTTCAGCCAAAACATTTTTCAGTCTGATATGCTATTTTCTATGTGTACCCGCTTTTCTTTAAAGTAATCAAGTCGCTTTTGTTTACATACTGCATTATATTCGTTTCTTATCTGACAATATTCTTCAAATGCCTTCTTATCTTTCGATTTTCTAAATTTATTTAACAGCTTACAGCGTTTAGTTTTAAGGTTCTCACATGCCCCATCATACCATTTGTTTGATATTTTCTTTGATGTAAAAATCTTTCTTTATGTTATAGGCTATTTTCGGAAGCCGATGTTCTGGCATATGGATGATACTAAAACAGTATCTTAGACATTTTATTTGCGAATTTATATAAAGTGGGTATCTTCCACATTCTCCATATATCATGTTATTTGGAGTTCATAATCCAACACAAAGAAACTTTTTACATGCCAGTAGGTGGATTCTTTCTATGCATTCAAATCTTTGGTAACCCCACACTTCGGATCCATACAATAAAATTGGCTGTATTGGGGTGTAAAATAATTTGAAAAATATAACAGGTATAACAACTCCAAGTTTATGCGAAATCGACATCATATTAATGGTCACATGCAACGTAAAACGCAACTTTGCAGATTCCGGTACCTTTTGGTATGCAGTTACCGAAACAAATTATAAAAAATGCCAATTCAACCTATAAAGTTGAAAAAAACGGCGATGAAAAAAAGCCGGAGTTCAAACGTTTCACTGAATTCCCCGCTTGTGCAATGCTTGTGACTCACCATACTTCTAAAATGCCCATCAAACAGATCATCTTTCTGTACACACAATGAACCCTCAGCATATCAGCAAATGAAACAGCCAATCGGAAGCCGTCGTTACACTTGAGTGCGTATCCACCCGCTATGACTGGGTTCGGTCTCCCGAGGGCTGCGTTTCGGGGGAAGTAAGCCCAAGTACAAAATATTGCACTTTTGAATCGCGATTGTACACTTATAATTTTGTTTATTTGTATTTTAAAAAAAGCAATGTATATTATATGTCACGAATAAGTGATAAATGTGTTTCAATTATGTTTGATTTTTTGGTTGCCTGTGACCTTTAAGTAAAGATCGTTTCCCTCGCAGTGCCAAGTCAGAAACGCATTTGTCCACATTTAGTGTTGAATTAAACATTATGCCAAGATATCTATAACCATTAACTACATTGATTCGTTGTCCATTTAAGTACCATCTCTCTTTAAAAGTCAAAGGGCCTCCCTTTCTGTAAACAATAATTTTCAGATTATCTAAATTTACAGATAAATTCCATTCTTTAGTGTATTTATCTAATACATTCAACTGATTTTGTAGGCCAATAACTGTATCAGAAAGTAAAATAACATCAGCAGCAAAAAGGAGCATAAGGATTTCTAGGATGTCGGGATTCATCTGTACACCATGCTTACCGTTGCTTGAAATTTCATGATATAATTCGCTCATGAACAACGAGAATAGGAGGACTCAATATGCATCCCTGACGTAAGCCAGACGGGCAATCGAAAAAGTCAGTAATGCCAAAGTCACAACGTACACATGATTTGATATTTGAATACATTGATTTTAATACATTAAACATTTTCCCTTGTAGCCCAGCCCTTTTCAAACATTACCATAATTTATGACGATCGACTGTATCAGAGGCTTTTTTAAAATCAATAAAAGCAACATATAATTTGTGTTTACGACGTGATAAACATTATTGGACTACTGCACATAACGTAAAAATGTGATCTACGGTTGAATATTTATTTCTAAAACCTGCTTGAATTTCCGGTATCTTATCTTTCATATTGGCCCAGTTAGTAAGTCTATTATTTAGAACAGCATTAAAAACGTTCCCAAGGGCACTCATTAATGAGATCCCCCTATAGTTGTCAGGGTCTCTCAGATCGCCTTTTTGATATAAAGGGACTATTTCTGAACATGACCAGCTCCTTGGAAATATTTGATTATCAAAGAGTTTGTTGAAACATTTATAGAGAAATGGCATTATATCAAATTGGGAACATTTATGCATCTCTATCAGCACTTGATCGGGGCCGGCAGATTTTCCGCTTTAAAACTTGTTTATAGATGATGTAATTTCATGTTCAGTTATTTTAGAATTTAGAATAAATGCATCAATAGCTGTGAACTGATCTGAAAAGATTTCATTTTCATCATCTAAGTGAGGAGAAAAACATTGTTATTTGCAAAAACATTTTAAAGTGGTAAAGCCATTCTGTTTTCGTTATAAAATTCTTCTGTTTTGGTTTGTTTTGTACAAATCTTTTTTGTTTCACCTCAATTCTAGTGGAAAGTGATCAGAATCAGATCGATCGCCGATACTGAACATATCGATGAACTGAAAGAAATCAGGTGAGCTTAAAAAATAATCATTCACACTGGAGCCATGCTGGCTACAATAAGTAAATTCCCATTTGTGTCAGCACAGACACGTCCATTTACGATGTAAAGTTTAAGAGCATAGCAAAAACCCAACAGCATTTTACCAAAAGTATTAACAACTCTATCCTGTGATGTGCGATCCTCAACAGGGTCATCCTCCTCGTCAGGGAAACGGGTAGTACGCCTGAGGGTATCGGCATGATTGGTTATATCAGGGTTATTTCTCTCACCTGTTCTCGCGTTCATATCACCACAGATCAAATTATATGAGCTTGAAAACACATCATTATTATGTACCAAAAATTCTTCTACTTTTACAATATTACACTTTATGGTTGCATGGTTATAGTATGGTGAACCCGGTGGAGGGATATAGCTACATAACAAATTTACATTTTTGTCAATTTTAAATAAGTCTTTACATATGGAGAGACCAGTTATATTGTCTCCATCTGATCGTATAACATCGTTGAAACTACTCAGTGTTTGACGTACACACAGACAAATGCCACCTGATAAACGTCCGTAGTTCGATAACTTAACTGCAGGACAGTAGAATACATCATTTCCATGTAGCCAGTTGTTCCCTGCAATGTCTACGACAAATGTCTCAACGAGGCATATAATGTCAAATTTACTAATATAAAATAAAAAGTCAACATCGTTTATTTTGCTAAGGAGACCGCCAACATTCCAACTTAAGATTTACTGAAGGACATAGTGCCTCTGTCAATAACACTGTGGGCGTGATTTTCACCGGTGCTCACATCAGAAGTTCCTTGTGGGAAAGGATCCGGACAATGGCCATTGTCCTATTTCACAGGGCGAGACTTAGTTTTATTTCTGTCCGGCACTCGGTCTCCTGTATTTGGTGTAGTTCCATGCTGATCAGCCGACCTACGCGGCATCGTAACAAGCTTGCCATTCTGGAAGAAACCGAATTTTCCCGTTCCTTTCAGGGCTTGCAGTTGTTGGCGTTGACGCGTAGTTAGATCACTTCCAATCCAAAGTCCATTTGATTTGAATGTTTCTCTGGCTTTCAGTGTACGTACCTTGTCGTCGGAGAGTACCAGTTTAGCAATTATTGGGCGTGGTCTATCACTACCAGGCTTCTTCATACTGAGACGGTGGGCACGGACAGCATCAGACGGCTGCCACGTTTTGAATGTTGCGTTATCATTAAGTATACTGATATTTTTTTCTTTACAAGAAATAGATTTTCCCCCTTCATCTCTCTGCGAGGATTGCTTCTTTAAAGTTGCTGAGATCTTGTAAGGTTACAAGACTATATAGTATAGTATAAGAGTCATAACCTCCCTGGGCAACGCATGCGCCTCACCTGGATCACATACATTTCGTATGTGGGTCAACATCATGCGGGGTGTGATTTACGTGACGTCACCAAAGGTGTGAGATACCTTGTTCAAATCGTCAATAATAATTATATGCTGATCAAAAGCTAAGTCCGCAAGGTAGGTTGCAAATATCCTGTGGTATTTCACACATATTGTTCCCAGGCCCATGATTAGATTGCATACAATAGCCACAGTGAGCATACGATATGCGAAGCTCATACCTGGTGTCCATCTTGTCTCACCTGTGTAGCAAACAACTATGTCAATGTTTCTGTGTCCACGGGGAGAGATGAAACACCCGATCCTTGCTCGCCAAACATCTAGTGGTATACCCATAGTGATCTAAATGCAGATTTATGTCGAAAGTGGCATTGATGAGCCTTCTTGATGACGAAATTTACAATTTTGTAGGAGCACTGAAATGTGCGACTTTCCACCGGTAGTGACCTTGACATTATGGGGAGTTAAGTACATGAATCTGAATCAGGGAGGGGGAATGCCCACGAACATGAAACATACAGCGACTTTGTTATAATTTTTATTGGATTTCGTCGTTACAACCAAATGTTTACATTTGGAATGTGACTTTAGCTCCACTTCTTTCCGCGGTGAAGCTGATGGGAGCGTTCGAGACGTCGCCAACGGTACTTGCAGTTTTGGAGATAGCGGTGCCAATGTTGAGAGGCGGTGGGAAATGCTTTTCTGGTGGGACGTCGATGGTGACGAGGACGCCTCATAAAACCTCGGTGTGAGAGGACTGGTGTCTAAAGTATTAGTCACCTTACCCTGCACGACATCGTCGACAACCTGTAGCATTTCCCCGCTTGTTCTTTTGTAGCTGAAACATTCATTCGTTTAATCCATGGTTATGTGAAGTATATTCGTCCTTGTTAAACATCCTCCTAAATACTCATTAGTGATTACTTATCCCCTCAAAGTAACTAGACTGTAGGTTACAGTTATTAGGTTCAACTTGTATGACGGCGAGGCAGGGTTGTTCATACGTTGTAACTGGTATAGTGTCACACTATTACACACACTTAGCCTATTACCGTGTTTCTGCATTGTATGTTTATGATTTCAACATGAGTGTTTTCAGATCTAAATAGCTATAGAGAATGCGTTGTAAGTGTATTTAAGTTGTTTGGTTTAGTTTCAACATTCAAAACACCCATTCACCCTCGGATAGCAGATGACCTGTGACCTGTCCGCTCCGCAATTAGCTGTTCATCAAGCCCGCTCTCGTACAGTCGGGTTGCTGGGGTTGCTCGCACTGAGTGGTTGGTATAGTAGCCTTCAAATCCTGCGGTTCTACAGGGTCTCCGCATGATCCCTCCCAGCGTCTGCCTTCCAATGGGTGAGGCGCAGTACCACACATCTGGTCTCTGGTACTTAAGGGGTCGTAGATAGAATGCGCTACAAGTTTGCTGGCCTGCATCAAACGAAAGACATTTAGGTTCACAGGGCTCAACATACATAGTATCCTGTGTAACAGTACCAGCAACAACTTTGATCACCCTCTTCATTTAAAAAAACCTCTCAGTCCTCTAGGTGAGTGAGGAGTGAGTGAACAACGTATCAGCTTAATGGGGGGGAACGCCCGAAGTGAATCAAGTCTCACGTTTGTCCTTTAGGTGGAGCCCACGAGCACGGGTATGCTGCTGACACACAACCATCACCACAGCGATACGGGATCGAACCCACCATCACGTTATTCCGTTTAAAGAAGGAATGCAGTAACAACTGTGATATAATATATAATTTTCAAGAAATTAATAAATTATCGATCAATAATTTCATTATTTATATTTGAGAGTCGCCTAATGTAATAGTTACCCGAGTGACATGTACTTCTCGTGAAGCCGGACAGGACATCGCATAGGATTTTCTGTATTGAATCCAACTGACACACTTTCTAGAAATATTCTTGTCGTTCAATCCACCGTTGTTGGTTTTAGTCACACCTTCTAAATACATCCAATGCTTGGCACCATCTTCACGATAATTTCAAAATTACCAAATTCTCCCACCGATAAATCATGGAGTTCAGCACCATCCCGCAAACAAAAGCAGATGTCATTTAAGTAGAATACTGTGTACAACAGGTTGTGCGCGAGGTCTTCTCATATGATCCCCATTTCCCATAGTATTTCCTCCTGGCGATGTGTCAACACATCGGCTTTCCTCAAGTGAATTCCAGTGCCTTTTCACGTGAGAGTTTTCAGTTTTACGTCCAAAGTTCGTCGAACAGCAGCAAATTCATAATCACTAAACTTGTTTATGTCTTTGCCGTTTTGTCTGAGAAAGTACTGAATTGGGCTCAAAATTTCATTGATGGTGTTCCCATGATACTCCTCCCCTTTCTGATTCTTTACTTCCGTTATAAAAGAAACTAGATGTCTACTAAATCGTCATCAGTGAGATTGAGGAGACACTGTCCCAGACCACAACTGACACGTTTCCTTTCAAGATACCATGCATCAAAAACCCGTACAGCCCACTGACTTTTCTTTTTTTCCAATTCGACAGTTAGAGGTGTGCCGAATCGGGACTCAGATCTTTAAGACATTTTCAGGGACTGTTCTTGCGCCTTTTCAAAGTTTGTGTTGCACGTAATAGTTTTACATTAGAAGAATTATTCTGGTCAAAGTCATCTTCCACTTCCACAAAGTCTATATTAGAAGTGTCACTTTCAGGAAGATGTTCAAGGTCTGAATTAATAGGTTATCATCACTCTCATCTGTCATTGCTGCCTCCGTACCTTTCACCGTGCAGTCACGCTTGTGTATGCATGAACACTATGGTCTGTGAGTTTTATATAGCGTCGATAGGAATTTACACGTCAATAGTCAGAACCGTGCAGCAATGTGCACGTGTTCGTACGGCGAATATTACACTGAAACCAGTTTCGATATTCCGAATGGCGAAACCGGTCACGAATTTAGGTTTCAGTAGAATAGACTCAGACGTGTCAATAGTTGATCACGAGCCCTCGGACTGAACTTCTTGATCAACTATTGATGCGTCTGAGGAGTCTATTCTATACATATTAAGTACTATACCGAATAGTAAATACCTCCCTAGGAATTGTATATTAGGTTTAAGCACCATAAGGAATATATCTGCATCTTTCATAGGGTAAGTAGTTATGTTATTTCCATATGTCTACACTGAAAGTAACATATGGCATAAGTATGTTAACAATGCTAACCACACGCCTTCACTGACCTACCCTTTCATTGGGCGTAACACCTGTACTGCTGACACATGATTCGCTCTTTGCAAGCTATAACCTATATATTGTGACTCGAATGTCACTAATTTCATCAATATCTGAGGACAACTGATGGACAGGAGAAGAAATAGCACATACGCATTAATTCAACATCTGAGTATGAAAGTGTCACCAATCGATGGACGTGTGGGTGGTGCCCGTCATGGTTGGGGCAGTTCTGACCGACTACAACAGCCATACTGCCGGAAAGGGGATTATAGCCAGACACCGGAGACTCGTGATATTCATATAAATGAGCTGGAGAATGTTGCAATAATCGTCCTGACACGATGCCGGTGGCGTAGCCATACTTGGGTCGTCTGTACTCATCCCATGATCCGATACTCCTGATCTGGCTGTACCAGTCGCTTCCCAACCTTGACATTTAACGCGACATCAGACTTTCGTAAGTCGTGGCGATGAGTACGGCCAATCCTAGCTAAAGCATTGAACCGCATTATTTTGAGTTTTTGAACACTGCACAAAGTGTCTTAAAGCCTGCATTTATCTCGAATACTCACATCATAAGCTCAAAACATTCCTTTGTCTTTTTCTGTCGTCGCTTGAGGACGGATGACTTAAAACTGCGAATACGATCACACAGTTCGCATTAATCTACCTTTAGATAAATAATCGACTGTAGACCAGATACTCCAATGATTGACATGATGATCATCGATCCACGGAGTTGACGACATGCTTCAAACTTGGAAGCAAATCTACACTGTAGACTTAAACTTCTACCATCGAAATGGGGTGCTGAAGATCATTTCCAACATGATCTTTTCGACATGTCGAAACAGTGATGAGTGAGTGAGTTTAGATTTACGCTGCACTCAGCAATATTCCAGCTATATGGCGGCGGTCTGTAAATAATCAAGTATGGACCAGACAATCCAGTGATCAACAACATGAGCATCGATCTGCGCAATAGGGAACCGATGACATGCGTCAACCAAGTCCGCGAACCTGACCACCTGATTGTCACATACCAAAGTAACCACAACAGAAGAATAGTTTGTTTTGCAAAACTTTATTCCTCCCCTTAAGATATAAGTAACCCCAATACCTATACTAAACTAATTCTACAGGTGCAAATACAACTAACTAATCTAATTACCTAACCTAGCTACATATACAGTTCTGTCTACCACTTATATTGCTAAAGTTCTAATAATACTACTACTACTACTAACTACACTAAAATCCTAATACCCTCACTAATATAGATAATGATTACATATAATCCCAATCAGAAACTAAACAATTGAACTAAATAACAATAAAGGAATTTGCCACTCAGAGAGAACACTTTCTCTTTACAATGTAATCAGAATGTCAGTGCACTTTGGTTCCACTTGGTGACGTCATGGTATTTGTGTGGTATCCCTCACACCCAGGCGATGGTTTCCCTCACGGAGTTTAAGGGGCCTGTGTAATGGTTGATGGCTGTGCCATCCACATCTCACATTACTAGGAGATACATGCTCCTTGTACAACAGGGAAGACTCTTGTCTGTCTCCTTACAGGCGGAGATACTACCCCTCTCCTTACTTTAAGGATAACCGGCCAGTTCCGGGACACTACAATACAATATAAGTAACTACAGTTACTCAGTAAGACATGTGTCAATGTCTTATACTTTATGCATGTACTTTACTCCGATTTACATATTTGAAAGTGGAACAGTTTTTGTGGAACGATAACATTCAAATTTTGAATGGCTTTGTGGCTATATAGTGTTACAATATGCACATATATCTAGAAATACTACATCAGTAAAACAATTTCTTGCTACATCTACTCAATCAATAAATACAAAAGTAATAATGATAATAAAAACTTACGCCAGCCAGCGTGAGATGCAATCCCATACAAAAGTTGAACCCATACAGGTGAACACAGTGGTGATTCTGGCTGACTGTGCAGATTACTACCCTTCCTCACTATTTATATTGACCTCCCATACCCAAGCTACTCAACACCTCTCTATTGTTTACAAATTAACACCCCAGCTCTCTGGCCATACCTGGTCACGCTTCCCTGAACATAACCCTGTTCCCATAGTATTACCGAACATAATCTAACAACAACTCCCAACAATATATAACACACTCTAACAATACCATACTACATCTATTTACAGTACCATAAACTAATTATATAAACGAAATCATCTGTGATCTTGACATCACTCCCCTCTTCAAGTAATTGTATACAAGTACAATTATATATTACACTCAAGATCACATTTAAATTTGTTTTAATGCATAAATATCATAAAACACAATTGTCTAAATGTACAATAGCACAGTAATACATAAGAAATAACTGCTGACAAATAATCTGGATATGCAGAGAGTACATTATTTACACACTGCCATACACATAGTATGACTAGGGTGAACACCGGCTCAAGAGATCAGCCCCAACATTCTCACTTCCTTTGATTGCACGAATTAGAAATCTGTAGGGTTGCAAAGTCAGGGCCCACCTCATCACTCGTCCATTGGTCATTTTTGCCTTGGTCATCCATATTAAGGGCTGATGGTCAGTCTCCAAAATAAATTCTCTCCCATACAGATATCTTTCTAACTTCTGTATTGCCCACACAATAGCCAAACACTCTTTTTCTATTGTAGAATACGCTCTCTCACGATCTACTAACTTCCGACTCACAAACAATATTGGAAATCGCTCACCTTCCTGTTCTTGTAGCAGTACAGCTCCGATTCCAACGTCAGAAGCGTCTGTTCTTACCAAGAATGGTTTCTTCAAGTCGGGTAGTTTCAAGATAGGAAAACTTGACATATGGGTTCTTAACGTAGTGAAAGCTAATTCCTGGCTTTCTGTCCATATTACCTTGTTTGGCTTTCCTTTCTTTGTGAGATCAGTTAGCGGAACTGCTATGGCTGCATAGTTTGGGATAAATTTCCGGTAGTACCCGGTCAGTCCCAACAACGCTCTCACTTGTTTCTTGGTTTGAGGTCGCTCCACATTTAGGATCTTTTCTACATTCTTACCTTCTGGTCGAATTAGACCACTACCCACCTTGTGCCCTAAAAAGTCCAGATGTTTATATCCCACTTTTACCTTTGAAGGTCGAGCTGTAAGATGGAATTGTCTTAACCTCGTAAATATTGCTCTCAGACTTACCATGTGGTGTGACCAGTTCTCAGTTCCTTCTATGATGTCGTCTATGAAGTTGTCTGTATTTGGTATGTTGTGCAATACTTGTCTCATCAGTCGGGAAAATACTGCAGGTGCATTAACTACTCCAAATGGCATCACCTTCCATTGGTATAATCCATCAGGAGTTATAAATGCTGTCAGTTCTTTGCTACTCTCTTCCATTGGAATCTGCCAATATGCTTTGCTTACATCAATTTTGGTAAGATATTTACAGTTCCGTAACCGTGCAAAGATGGAATCAGCTAATGGAATTGGTTCGGCATCAAATACGGTCACCTGATTCAGTTTGCGAAAATCGGTACAAAATCTGTAAGTCGAGTCAGGCTTCTTCACAAGTACAATGGGGGATGCATATGGTGACTGAGAAGGTTCTATCACCCCCATGTCTAACATTAGCTGTATCTCCTTAGCTACAACATCTCTCATATGATGAGGAAGTGGATAGGGCTTGGATCGTATAGGCTCATTACATGTCAGCTTGATCTTATATTCCATACAATCTACCTTCCCTGGTAAATCACTCAGTACATCTTTGAATTCACTTATGAGCTCCTTCACCTCATTTTGTTGCTCCTCTGTCAAATCTTCAGAAATGTCTACATCCTGATACGTTTCCTTAGAAACTAAAGAAGGTGAAGCTATGTCTAACATACTCACCTCTTCAGCCTTGACATCCACCAGACCAGCACTGACATGCACAAGTTGAGCTATGCTGACGTCACATACAGCTGTGTCCTTGACCTCCTCTCTCTCAATGTACCTTTTCAGTAGATTGGCATGATAGGTTTTAATCTTGTTACCAACCTGTATTCTGTAATTGCCAATGCCAAAGGTATCCAGTATTTCATATGGCCCTTTCCACTGCAGCAACAGTTTGTTTGAATCAGTGGGCAACAGAATTAATACTTTATCACCAACCTTCATTTTTCTTGGCTTGGACTTCACATCAAAGAACCTTTTGTATTTACATGCTTTCTTTTGAAGTTCTTGCTGTGCTACGTGAATAGTCTCCTCAAGACGGTTTTGAAGATCTAGCACATACTCATATGTGGTTCTTACCTCTGGATTTGGTATATCTCTTGTCCAGATTTCCCTCAGAATCTGTACTGGTCCTCTCACAGTGCGTCCATATAAGAGTTCAAATGGGGCAAAACCCAAACTCTCTTGAGGTACCTCTCGGTAAGCAAATAACAAAGCAGGTACATACCTGTCCCAGTCATTTGGTCGTTCTGCACACATCCGTTTCAGCATCGTCTTCAAGGTTCCATTGAACTTCTCCACTAGGCCATTGCACATTGGATGATAAGGGGAAGTAGTAAGCTGATGTATGGACAATAGTCTACTTACCTCCTTCATCACGCCTGACGTGAACTGGGCTCCCATGTCTGTTAATATCTCCTTGGGGATACCAACCCTACTGAATATCTCGAACAGAGCTTCGGCAACATATTCCGTCTCTACTCTGGGTAAAGCTACTGCTTCTGGGTATCGTGTTGCATAATCAACCACCGTCAGTATATACCTATTACCCTTGTCTGTGACAGGATACAATGGACCAATCAAATCAACAGCTACCCTCTCAAATGGCACTTCAATTAATGGCATTTGTCCCAGTGGTATTTTCCTTACCTTTCCCTTCGGCATGGTACGTTGACAAATATCACAAGACTGAACATGTCTTCTGACATCACCAATTACTCCTGGCCAATAAAACTGTGAGATTACCCTATCTAGAGTCTTCTTGATTCCAAGATGTCCACCCATCAGTGCTTCATGACATACCTTCATTACCTGTGTGCGCAATCCAACCGGTACTACTGCCTGTACAACTTGTTTACCATTGTCCATTTTATTGGAAGTATGCTTCCTATACAGCATATCATTCTCCACAAAGTAAGAGGAAGTACTATGTCGGGTCTCCCTAATCTTACCTTCTTCCACTAATTTTCTTATTTTGTTCAGACTTGAATCCTGATGTTGTAGGGATACGAACTCACCTCGACTCAGTGTCAACCCAACAGGTTCCAATGTCTTCAAGGGTTCCATGCCTACTTGGCGTACTCTTCTCTGGCTCCTTGTCTCTACAGCACCTACTGTTTTAATGTCCTGCTTATCCCACATCAAGTCTGGATCTCCTGGCTCTCTAACTCCGGGAATATTGCCTAATATTAAGTCACAGATTGGTGTGTCCATACATGCTGCTCTCACCATACCCGTGTAAAAGGGCGTATTTACAGTAATCCATGCTACCGGAAGTGTCAAGATCCTGCTATCTGCTAATTTACAAGATTGTGTTTCTGAAGTCAAACATGCATCTTTTACCATTGACCTCCTCACTATTACACCGTTACATCCCGTGTCTCTAAGCACATCTACTGGAGTGTCGTTTACCTTTCCCTGATAAAATGGCATGCGGTGATCTTTGGTAAGCACACTCCCTGAGGCTACATCTGCTTTAGTAACCTCCTCTGAAGTTGCTGCATCACCATCTAGAACTTCATGTATGCAGGGCTCTACTTTTGTGTTATCTGGATGTATTAGAGACATGTTTGTGTTGTCTTCACTCACCTGGATACTTGCCACTTTAAACTTGGGTTTCTTGCACTGTGCTGCCAAATGCCCAGTTTGATTGCAGTTGTAACATGTCCTTTCCTTAATAGGAACAAATTGTTTGGAACAAGTACCATGTTTACCTGATGCGCTACCCTCGACTATTTTCCCTTTGGAAACCTGCTTGTCAGTTTGACCTGGAATAACTGGTCTATTGTATCTTCCATGACTCGTACCTCTAGCTTCTATAAATTGCTCTGCTAGTCTAGCCATTTCCATCGCGTCTTTTGGCTTTCTCTCTCTCAAGAATATACCCAGATCCCTTCCAGTCACATTCAAAATCTGTTCACGCAGCAGCAAATCTCTCACACCTTCGAACGTCTTTTGTGTACCACTTAGTTCAATCCATCTGTTGAAATAGTTCTCAATTCTAACTACAAATTGTGTGAAAATCTCACCTGTTTCAGTTTTAGCAGTCCTAAATTTCTGATGGAATCCATCCTCAGTCATTTCATAGCGTTTAAGTAATGCAGTTTAACTGCATTGTAATTTTCAGCCTCAAAGGCATTTAACCGGGAGTATACTTCTAAAGCCTTACCTTTCAGCAGAGTACACAGGTAAGCTGCCCAATGGGACGGGTCCCAGCCTTGCGCTGTAGCTACACGTTCAAACCTTTGCAGATATGCATCAATATTGTCATTGTGGTCGTCAAATGGAGGCATTTTAGGCATCTTGGGAATGGCTGCCGATCTATTCTCTCCTACCTGCCCTTCTTGATTTCCTGCCGCACTCTTTTCTAACTTGGCTAGTTCTATTCTTTCATTTGACTGTATTTTACACTTTTCTTTCTCCAATTCTAATCGTTCTCTCTCTCGTTCCCATTCTAACCTTTCTTTCTCCTTTCTTTCCTCCAGTTCTAACTTTTTAATCTCCCGCTCCCTAGCTCTTTCCTCCCGTTCGAGCCTGTCCTTTTCTTTCTCATTCTCCAACTCCATTTGCTCTTTCACAAACACTCTCAAATCATCTTTCTCATACCCTAAACTCTGACCCAGTTTGATAAGTTTGTCAATGTCCATAATTGTCTGTATGAGGGCAAAGCAGGGTACACAAAAAGTCAAACTGTCTGGAATAAATAGGGATCCTACCAAGAATAAAACCGGAGGTGATTTCCCATATATCCCAATGTTCAAAATGTTCACGACGAACCAATGGCCTTAACTGACCAATAACCACAATACACCCTCCACCCTTGAATTCCAAATCATACACTCAAGGACGCAGAAGTGGTGCCGTATGTTCTAACCCTTCTTTATGGACACAAAGATTCTGCAGCGATATACAATCAACAACGCTACATCAAATGCGCTACAGAACACAACTAGGGTTCCCTTTGATAGTGACAAATAATCTAATTATCCCACCGCTGCCACCAAAATGTCACATACCAAAGTAACCACAACAGAAGAATAGTTTGTTTTGCAAAACTTTATTCCTCCCCTTAAGATATAAGTAACCCCAATACCTATACTAAACTAATTCTACAGGTGCAAATACAACTAACTAATCTAATTACCTAACCTAGCTACATATACAGTTCTGTCTACCACTTATATTGCTAAAGTTCTAATAATACTACTACTACTACTAACTACACTAAAATCCTAATACCCTCACTAATATAGATAATGATTACATATAATCCCAATCAGAAACTAAACAATTGAACTAAATAACAATAAAGGAATTTGCCACTCAGAGAGAACACTTTCTCTTTACAATGTAATCAGAATGTCAGTGCACTTTGGTTCCACTTGGTGACGTCATGGTATTTGTGTGGTATCCCTCACACCCAGGCGATGGTTTCCCTCACGGAGTTTAAGGGGCCTGTGTAATGGTTGATGGCTGTGCCATCCACATCTCACATTACTAGGAGATACATGCTCCTTGTACAACAGGGAAGACTCTTGTCTGTCTCCTTACAGGCGGAGATACTACCCCTCTCCTTACTTTAAGGATAACCGGCCAGTTCCGGGACACTACAATACAATATAAGTAACTACAGTTACTCAGTAAGACATGTGTCAATGTCTTATACTTTATGCATGTACTTTACTCCGATTTACATATTTGAAAGTGGAACAGTTTTTGTGGAACGATAACATTCAAATTTTGAATGGCTTTGTGGCTATATAGTGTTACAATATGCACATATATCTAGAAATACTACATCAGTAAAACAATTTCTTGCTACATCTACTCAATCAATAAATACAAAAGTAATAATGATAATAAAAACTTACGCCAGCCAGCGTGAGATGCAATCCCATACAAAAGTTGAACCCATACAGGTGAACACAGTGGTGATTCTGGCTGACTGTGCAGATTACTACCCTTCCTCACTATTTATATTGACCTCCCATACCCAAGCTACTCAACACCTCTCTATTGTTTACAAATTAACACCCCAGCTCTCTGGCCATACCTGGTCACGCTTCCCTGAACATAACCCTGTTCCCATAGTATTACCGAACATAATCTAACAACAACTCCCAACAATATATAACACACTCTAACAATACCATACTACATCTATTTACAGTACCATAAACTAATTATATAAACGAAATCATCTGTGATCTTGACACTGATCCCGCTACGACAAAAACATAGTCGCCTTTTATGGAAAGCATTCGTTGCTGAAGGCCTGTTCAACCATGGGACCTTCACGGCTCGAATCGTACAGTTACTTATTGACATGGTACGTGGTTGTGGTATTCATTGTAATGATTGATGTCGTGTAATACATACAAGCCATGAGTGTTTTAGGTTACTGCCGGCATGCAGACCACGGCAGACATCAAGTTCCTGAATGTACCAAAGGCATGTGTTCGCCATACTAGACAGATCTATAGTTGCTATTGTTCCCTATACAACATGCTGTCTACAATCGGATCGTACCAATAGCCTGTGGTCTCAAGGTTCAAACGATTTCTTGATTCGAAAATGATATATGTTTATTGGGTGAATGAGTGAAAGTTTTGCAACAATAACATTGACAAGCCTATTAAGCCGACTGCACTGTACACCAGTTAAAGGTCACATGCAACGTAAAACACAACTTTGCAGATTCTGATACCTTTCGGTATATGCACTTACCGAAACAAATCATCGGAAATGCCAGTTCAACCTATAAAGTTGAAAAGAAAAAAAACAGCGAAATCGGAGTTTAAACGATTCATTAAATTTCCCCAAGTACTAGGGGTGAAAAAGTGGTTTCAACAGCTATGCTGCGCTGCGCTCATTACGCATGCGTAGTTAGTTGGTTTGCAGAGCTTGAAACAGTATGCCTGCCTGGAGTATGACGTCGTGAGCAGTAGTCTAGTCTTGGTTGTGTACATAAACAAGTAAATAATCAACTCGTTACTTATAAAAAGCAGAGATGTTCATGGTGACAAGCAGACTCTGTCACAGAGAAAACTGAACGTCTGGTTTGTTGACACCTATATGTCAGCCTGCCTGTCTGCTAATGACAATATGCAATGCACAACTTTAATTACTGACCATTTGCAATTTGAAATTAACACCTATCGGGTAAATAAGCTATCAACAAAGAGCCGGCTAAGCGTATCGACAAATGAACCAGTGGCCAATGACAAGGCGTCGTTACACATGAGTGCACACCCACCGGCGTTGACTGGGTTCGATATCGCGGCTGCTTCTTTTCGAGGGAGGGAACCCCAAGTACAACATATCGCACTTTTGATTTGCGATTATACACTTATGATGTTGTTTATTTTATTTTTTTACAATCACCAATGTATTTTATATATCATGAACAAATGATAACTGTTTTAATTATGTTTGATTTTTGGGTTGAATGTGACCTTTAAGTGAGTAAGGTTGTTGAAAGTGTGCAGCAAGTTCACCTTGTCTCTCGGCTAGCTTTTTCCGTTACGCCCTACCCGTCTGGCATCTTGTATTATGTCGGTCACCTCTCGTGCCTCCAGCGATTGTTGTTGTGGTGTTACTTTCCCACAGAACGCGTTGCATCAGCCAGGCAAACCTTGATAGGCAAGGAATGCACGTGGGCTACAGCTGTTCCAAATAGTTGGTGTTGGGTTCACGTTTACTTGGAACTGTACAACAGCGTGCTTCTGGAGCTGTTGTGAAATTATTACAGTTCTCTGACACTAACAATTACACTACTACAAACAACGCTGCGTCACACATGGGTAGAACCTGGGCCGGAACCAGTCTACAGGACATTCTCTTTTACAGGTCTATTATGGGAAACTAAGTCTGTTATAAATATATGCTTAGTAATACATACACTCTCTCGTTTATTCTGAGGTAGGTTATCCTAAATATACCTCCAGAATGCATCACAGTACTTAAATTCCTCTTACTTATACCAGGGATACTCTACAACAGGGATAGGTCACTCGCTTGCTTTCTTTACCATTTGTACTAACGTGTGCCTCGTCATGCTCCAACGCACACGGCGACTTGGCTCGTTCCCAGCGCTACTTCAGTTGTGTTTAAAGGTCACATGCAACGTAAAATACAACTTTGCAGATTCTGATACCTTTCGGTATGCATTTACCGAAACAAATCATCAAAAATGCCAATTCAAGCTATAAAGTTGAAAAAACGCGATGAATTAAAAGCCCGCGAAACTGAGTTCTAACGATTCACTAAATTTTCCCGAGCGCTGGGGGCAAAAATAGGTTTCAACAGCTGTGCTGCGCTGCGCTCATGACGCATGCGCAGTGAACAGGTTCGCGGAGTTTTGAAACAGTATTATAACAGTTGTTATCCATAAAGAATCTTACTTTCTTGTGACTCGACATACTTCTAAAATGCTCATGAAACAGATCATCTTGCTGTACACACATTTCAGATCAGATCGACAATATGTCATATTTTTTAACAATACTTAAGATTCTTTCTTAGATTATGAAACTATCACTATTACTTGCAAACACACTTCACCTGATAGTATATTCCCTTCATATGAATTACAGGTGTATGTGAAAGATGTTTTTGAAGAAATAACTAGAAACACTCAAACAATGGCATGTAGCATTTCAATGGCGGATCAGAACAGATCGGTGAAATGTCATATTTTTCACACACCTCAATTACACCTAACAATTTTTAAGTGACAAAACTGCCACTATTACTTGCAAATACCTTTCAACTAAAGGTATGTTTTCCTTCTAAAAATTAACCGAATGTGTGAAAGTTCATTTATTTACTATAATTGTTAGCCACCATTTCAAGCTCTTTACTCAACATATATTTGTGCTATGGTAGCTGTATCATGGGCGTGTGCCCCCTTACGAAATAAACACATTTTGACGAACTTACTTGTCCGTGTTCCCGAGTTTTCCGATGTTGACATCAAGCGGTCAAGATGTTATAATTGTAAAGATTTGCTCCATGTTAAGATTATTTGTATTTCCTTCACAGATGAATGTAAAACCAGTCAAATAAGGCCATGTTGGGCTGGTGTGGTAGATACGCGCACGTTTCCACTCAAAGGTGTATTATAAAGTTCTGGTTTGAATGGAATCACACCGCCTTCCTCACCAGAGGTGTCTATTCCTTTAAAAAAAATGATGATAATGGTAAGCATACATGGGTTTCAGGTATCCGCCACCTATTTTTGAACAACTTGTGTTTCATACGTATGTACGTATGTGTGTATGTATGAATCTAGGAGTTCTCGAAGATGAGTACCATGTATTATTTGTATGTGAAAGGTATGCGCATCTCGGAACAAAATAATCACATAGTATCAATTTCAAACATTCTCGGTACATAAAATACCCAAACCATAACTTCTGTCGTTATGTTTTCCTTTTCATGAAGACGTACATATGTTCTTCCTGTCACGTGTTATGGCTATTTCGTCACAGTCAATTATACTTTGGGTCACATGGCCAAACTACCGAATAATTAAATTGAATTGAAATGAATCCAATTGGTGCCTCCGTTTCGATGGATTCTTCCTCTTCATCTTCATTAGAAGTTTCTGCTGTACGATGTAAAATCAGCTGGTATTTGGTATACAACCAAAGAGGATGCCACCGGCTATAGTCACGTTTGATGTCATGTCACGTGACACCGACTCTGCTCATTAACTGTCTGGTGTTTCCGTAATAAGCGGAAATCCGAGGTCGTTTTTCACGTTTTTCTTGCGATTTTACAAACGTTTTGAGACATTTTGATACAGAAAGTGATCTTTAAGATGCCCTTTTCCATATATCAAAATTAGATTTACGTTAAATTTCTTATTTAAAAACTACGCTGCCACCATATTGCCACGGATGGCAATTTCAGTTACCTCCTGTTGTATGTAGGACAGCTGAACAGGGCAGATTAGGCTCTTTAGTGGCGTCATGTACAGAGGGTACCAACGGATGAAGGATTACAATATGGGCTAAGCTCAAACTTTTGATCACCAGCCCCTAATCGAAGAGGATTATTGGGGTTTTGATAATACTGATTTATTGTTCAGCGTGATGACGTCGCGTTTGAATTTCCAGGACATGTTACGAGACTGTATTTATTTGTAAATTATGTTGCTGATTTTGTTGTTTGGGTCGCAATGTTTAAAGTTTTGATGGATAATTATTTTGGGTCGCATTTTGTATCATAAATGTTGAGTGTTTTTCGTACTTTGGCAAAAGGGTTTAAGGTAGCGCTTTACCTCCCTTTGAGTATGTCTGTACTCCGAGAAAATCTACGTTAATGGCAATGGTCGTATGTGCTTGAATGTTCTGGAATCAGTGACTTTGTATGTACAGGCTGGTAGTCGTGTTGACGACACTGACACACACAGGGATTAACTGGGGTATATCAACCTGCCTCTCCGTCAACGTTCGACCTACATAATCCCTGCCTGACCGCTCGCCATGTTAAATTCAGTATAACTGTTTCTCACTCTCAAACGAAGACTTTAGTTAGTTGGTAATATAATTGTGACCCATTACTTTAGATTTGACTCAATTGCACTGTAAAGTCTTCAAAAAAAGAAATGCAATTTTTTTAAGCCTAAAAGTAAATGGAAACGTTTGGTAACAAACTCTGCAATATATTTTGAGTAACAAAGATGAATGAATGCATTTTCGACATCAACTTCCTTCTTCATTGCATTTTTTAAAAGTATGCGTATTGAAGGGAAATATCGCCAAAACACAACTCTTGGCATTTGTGCCACTGAACAAAATGCATGTTGTGCACGTGAATCAGGCACGCAAATCACTATGAAAATGCAGGGTTCTCGAATTTGCTGCACGTTGCAAGAAACTGTGAACCCGACTGTCATCATGCCAAGACTCAATGAAGCTCTGAGGAACAACGCTATAGGCCGACTGGAAGCAGGAGAGACCAGATCAGAAGTGGCCAGGGTTTTCAACATGTCCCCTAGCACCATATCAAGACTTTGAGTTATCAACAGAATGGATCAACATGTGACCTTCCAAAATCCGATAGACCATGCGTAACCACTGCCGCCCAAGACCGCTACATTCGGTTGTAACATCTACGCCAAAGAATGCCTCTACTGCATCCACCATACCAGGACACCGCAGAATTTCAGACCAGACCGTGCGCAACTGTCTCCGAGAAGCAGGATTGCGACCATGACGTCCAGTTGAGGTATCATTTTGACACGAAATCATCGTCAGCTACGACTCCAATGGTGTCAGGCTCACAGAGTATGGCCTCAGATGCGATTGCGAACTGTTTGGTTCAGTGATAAATCACGATTCATGCTTCGAAGACAAGATAGTAGGGTCCGTGTGTACCGTCGAATAGGTGAACGTTTTGCACAAAACTGCGTACAGGAAGTGGACGGATTTGATGGAGAAAATGTGATGGTGTGGGCAGCAATTTCTCACAACGCCAGGACACCTTTAGCGCAAGTTAGGGGCAACTTGACAGCAAGACGTTATGTCGACGAGATCTTGCGTCCCCTCGTCTTATCTATCATGGCCAACGCCGTTTTTCTACAAGACAATGCCCGTCCACATACGGCACGCATCACCATGGCTCACCTTGCCAACAATAATGCTAATGTTCTGCCATGGCCTTCAAGATCCCCGGATATAAATCCCATAGAACATCTTTGGGATGAATTGGATAGACGTGTGCGACGGCGTCATGCACAGCCTCAAACACTTTAACAGCTGGCTGCCGCGTTGGCTGCCGCGTTGACTGCTGAGTGGACTACAATTCCTCGGGATGTCATTCGTAATCTGATTGCATCCATGGGCAGAAGATGTCAAGCTGTCATTGACGCCCAAGGGGGGCATAAACTTCCAACCCTGTTGTTTCTCTGTGCAAAATTATGTTTCCCAAAACAACCTACTATATGCTTTAAATAAATTTGAAATGTACCATAAATTCTGGCTTTGCGTTTCGTTCTCTTTTTTGAAGAGTATACATGAAACCTCTCTTGTGAATTTTTGCATCTTGGTCTTCTTTGCTGAATACATATTACTGAATTTAAGACTTCTCAGTGTTTTGCTGGTTCTGAGGGCATTTTTAACCGTAACACATGTAACATATACTGAAGGACTTTGAAAACGCATTGAGGATTTTTTCGAATATTGTTTCAAAAATTCTATGTCCAATGTTTGAATAGTTAATGGAACACGAGTCTTTTTGACTTATTTGTCCGAGTTCGAATCCATTCCATGTCCATGAAAACAGTTGCAAAAACGCAACTCTGTCTCAGTACGTTGACAATTCAATGTGATTGTGAAAAATGCAATGCACGTGCATTTAAGGCAATTGGTTCAATGGAAAAGCAGTCATTGACAACAATGCGACGGCTTTGTTTGCAAGAACGAGAACGGGCTCTTGGACTCCTCGAAGCAGGAACGTCCCAGACAGATGTCGCCAGGCGTCTCCACGTTAACCAGTCCACCATCAGCCGTCTTATCAGTAGACATCGGCAAACCGGAAGCATTGCAGACCGACAAAGACCTGGTCAACTTCCGGTAACAACGCCAAGAAAAGACCGACAAATGCGACTGGCTCACCTCAGAGACCGCTTCCGGACAGCAGCAACAACAGCAGCAAACGCCATAGGGAGACATGGCAGGCGAATCCACCCCATTGCAGTTCGACGACGCCTGAGACAAGCCCCTACCGTGGTTCCATCTTACAGTCACGTCACCGCCAAGCCCGACGACAATTTGCTCACCGGTATGGGCGTCAACCATGACTTTTCTTCCGGAGAATTGTGTTTTCTGATGAGTCTAGGTACTGTGTGTCCTTTGTTGACGGACGAGAACGTGTTTACCGGCGACATGGTGAACGTTACGCCAACGCATGTGTGCGACAGCGAGATCGATTCGGCGGTGGAAGCGTGATGGTTTGGGGGGGACATAAACGCACGTTTGAAGAGTGATCTTCATGTCATCAGGGGAATCTCGCAGCACAGCGCTATGTGAATGAAATCCTTAGGGCTGAAGTCGTTCCTTTACTTTGCCGTCACCAACGACCCCGACGTCAGTTGATTTTCCAGCATGACAACGCACGTCCCCACGCCGCAAGAGTCACACAAGCTTTCATCCAACAAGCTGGGATCAATGTGATGGACTGGCCCGCATATTCACCAGATTTGAACCCCATCGAACACCTCTGGGATGAACTGGGAAGACGAGTTTACCGACGTCCCATACAGCCAACGTTGCAGAACTGACCTTGGCCTGGCAGCACGAATGGAGAAACATTCCAATGGTGTTTATCACTCGCTTCTGTGACTCTATACCTCAGCGTGTCCATGCCTGTGCCCGGGGTTGATAGTAGCCACTGACTGTTAATATGAGGGTAGCTTACTTTGAATGACGTCATTCTTGTACTGTTGACACTTCTGCATTGTTTTCTTCTTTGTACTGCATGTTCATTCAATGAAGGTTTGAGAAATAATACCAATTGATTTCATCTCTGGTCTTTTTCATTATTTTTTCCCATATAAAAGTTGGCTATGCGTTTTCAAAGTCCTTCAGTATATATGTTATATTTGGGAGTACACTTTCATAGTAAAGTACAAATTCTAGTAGTTGTTTTAGTTGAGTCCCGTCCGGAATTCGACCGGACGTGTCGAAGTCAACTTAAAATGTTACTAGAATTTGTACTTTACAATGAAAGCGTAATCCCAAACATTACATACATTACATCTGACCACTTTCTAAATGGCATTCTGTAATCATAACCTCCGGCTGTGTAATGTCTATCAGAGGGGTACACAAAGCCCGCAGTCAAGACTACCAGTTATCCGACTTTCATTTTTGTGGAAGTTGCTGTGGCTGAGCGGGTTAGGCGTGGCATGTAGCTATAAAACTTGTCCTGGCATGTAGCACTAATATCTAGTCCTGACATCCAGCACTAATACCTACTCCTGACATGTAGCACTAATACCTAGTCCTGGCATCTAGCACTAATATCTAGTTCTTGCATCCAGCACTAATGCCTACTCCTGACATGTAGCAATAGCTACTAATAGCTACTACTGGCAAAACAAACAAAAAAAGAAAACATTAAAGGTCACATGTAACGTAAAACAATTTGGCAGATTGTGATACCTTTCGGGATGCACTTACTGAAACAAATAATCAAAAATGCCATTTGAACCTATAAAGTTTTTAAAAAAAACGCGATGAAAAAAGCCCGCGAAATCGGAGTTCAAACGCTGGGGGAAAGTGATTTCACCAGCTGTGCGCAGTGAATAGGTTCACGGAACTTGAAACAGTATGCACGCCCGGAGTGCGAGCAGTAGTCTAAACTTGGTTGTGTACACAGACAAGTAAATTGTTAAAATCTATATATTTTAGATGTTTAAATACTTACCTTATAACATATTACCTATACCTATAGCATATTACCTCAAGCTTCGCTTAGTAGGAGATCTGACAGAGTTGAATTGCTATTCAATCTTGAATGGCTACCCCGAATTCGATGGCTGTAATGATACGGAAGTATCTGGATCTCCCCACTGCGCATGCGGACTCAACGAGAACTTCACTTCACGGTCCGAAGAGTCCGTAGTGGGAGGAGCATCCAGTATTGGGAGGGACAAACCGCCCTATGGTAAGGTAAATATTTAAATATCTAAAATATTTAGATTTCAACACTTTTTTTACTTCCCTTACCATAGGTCTATAGCGTATGGATGCAAAAGACTGGACGGTGGTGCAGATCTCCAGAGGACCATCAAAAGTCTATCATCCAACATATGCCTCGGGGCAGCCGGACCACTACTGATTCACAAACACTGTCTCCCACAACAATCTCTCGTGAAGGTCAACTGGAACCAGAATCAGAGTAGTAGATTACGTACTAACCACCGGATGGGTACAGTTCATTATCTCATGTAAGTACAAGACCCCCATAGACCAAGGTAAGTAAGATCGTACCTTATAGAGCGGAAGGACGCATGAGTTGCTGTGCACCCACCAATGGTCTGAAAGACTGCAGCACCTCCACATCTTCCACCTTCAAGTCCCGCAAGTAAAGGCTAGCAAATACTGTAGAGGACCGCCAGAAGCATCCAGCCATAATATCGGGAACTAAACAGTTTCTGTGCAGGGTCATTGTTGATACTAATGCTCGTGCGGGTTGTTAGACGACAGATGCGGAAGATTCAATGCGGTCCAATGATGGCAGTAAGAGGGGTATGGTGAAGAACCTGTCTGGTTGACCTGGCAGCTGGTTCTTCGCCAGGAAATCCCAGAGAAGGCTCAAGTGTACAGCTCCATGTCTGGTCTGTTCAAACTGGACCCTAGTCACATCCAGCGCGTGAATTTCACTAATTCTCGCCGCTGTAGCTAGTGCCAACATAAAAACGTCTTCCTCGTTAAGATGCCCTGTCCAGCGGATACTAGGGGTGACCTCTCATGTGCTGTAGCACGACGTTTAGGTAACACGCAGGCAGCCAGAACTTAACCTTTCGGTCGTCCAGCTTGAACGCCTTCAACATATGACCGGTAGTTTGTAGCCCTTCTTTAGGACTACACGTAAGGATCTTTGCGGATGGACCAGTTCCTCCAAAAGATGCCCAGTCTCCTGCCTACTGGTGTCGGGAAAACTGGCACGGCTGGGGGCGGGAGGTCGCAGTCGTGAGAGGTAACACCCTCAACGTCTTGAATAGGGGCGATTCCCCTTCCCTCTGCCGGGGGTGGCCGTAGCATCCCAGGTTGCGCCTGAAGGCTTGCGACGATCAGCTCGGGATGAAGCGTCTCTTCCCCCTGCCGCGTGTTCCAGCTCTGTAACGAAAGGCAGAAGATAGAGCCTCAAATGCTGACGACACCTAGGTATTAGTTAGCCTCCGAGGAAAAGGGAGTTCTTATGAGACGCCGCTTGAACACCCTCTGCCACGAACATGCGTCTAAAAAGCCCATCCTACACACCGCTGTCATCATAGCTAACACTGTACAGACATGCCCCAACAGGTCAGGAAGCAACTTGCCTTGCCACAGGAATAATGACGACAAATGCTCCAACCGGGACTCGTTAACTTCCGTCAAATCCACAGCTGACGTTGCTGACGCTAGCGCCGAGACTTGCGCCGCAGCTCCGTATCAATCGCTTGCATTCTGGAATCCTGTACCTTATATGTGGAGTTGGAGGATGATCTCTTAATGGCCTCATCTAACGCCGTCCTAGAGTCCGCAAAATCGAGACTGTGAACCTTATAGTCCTGCTTCTTCGACATGGGTGTCCTAATCGTGGAATTTAATGACAACTTGGCAAAGTCTTCATTCAAGGAGGATATGGCGTCGGCCACCATAGGGTGTGGCGGAATCATCAATTCCGGATCCACTCTGATCGCCCTGGCCCTGTCCACACCTGACGCCGGGGAAGGGGAATCTGGGAGTCCGTCACCTATGCAATCATACATTGCAGAAAGCGGCACGTACGAGCCTTCTTCCTCCTCCACATTAGCAGGTTCTTCCTCATAATCGGGGGGTGGGGGGTGGGGGGGGGGGAATACTGCTCTTCATCCACATTCCAAGATATGCCCCACTTGCGGCATATCAACGGAGATCAACGGAGGAGCCTTGGTCGTAGGCGCCGTCACCTCCTGCGATGGGCCTAGATACGGCGGAGGAACTATCAACAGAAACCAAACCGCCGACAAATAAAAGCGATACGGTTAAACTTACGGAGGCAACTTCGAAAAGAGGAGACACACGACCGTGTCTCGTACGAGGTAGTGCACTATACAAGTGTAACGAATATATACGTTATATCCGACACAAACATTGAAAATATTACATACCACACCAAGAACCTGTAAAAGCATAGTAAGTCAAACATTATTAGCTGAAAAAAAGATAGCAACCCAAACACGTCTAGACAAGACGACGGTTGAAGTAAACGTGAAGTTCTCGCGGAGCATGCGTGCGTGCGTGCGCAGTAGGGAGATCCAGATACTTCCGTATCATTACAGCCGTCGAATTCGGGGTAGCCATTCAAGATTGAATAGCAATTCAACTCTGTCAGATCTCCTACTAAGCGAAGCTTGAGGTAATATGCTGTAGACCTATGGAAAGATAAGTAAAAAAATTATCAACTCGTTACATAAAAGAAATGTTGATTGTGATAAGCAGCCCCTGTCGCAGAGAAAGCTCAATGTCTGGTTTATTGACACCTATATGTCTGTCTGCCTGTCTCCTAAATACAATATGCAATACACTGCTTCAGTGATTGACCACATGCAATTTGAACTTAACACCTATCAGGCTATACGCCATAAACAAAATAAATTGATTTATGACTCGTGCACCCGAGTTCTGTCTCTGTCATATTATGTAATTTGGCAAGTGTGAAATTTGTACACATGATTTTTATGGGTTGCAAACAAACTATATCCATTTTTCTCGGATGACTGGATGTAACGGAAACAGGTGCAAATTCTTGTCAGTTTAAAGTCATGCTTTTGTACTTGGACGAATGGCAGTTTTCAGCCACGCAGTAGTTCACCATCTCTACCGAGATGATTTTGATTGGATCGAATGCAAATTCAGAGAGCATGTATTTACAAAACCAAACATCTCTATATACATTCTTTATGGATAACTACATCTAGTGTATGTGATTTTGTGTGACAACGGTATATGAATCCATACTGAAACGACTCAAGTACAATAAAAGATGTTATCCATAAAGAATCTTATTTGCTTGTGACTCGCCATACTTCTAAAATGCCCATCAAACAGATCATCTTTCGTACACACAATGAGCACTCAGCGTTTCAGCAAATGAACCAGCCAATCGGAAGCCGTCGTTATACCTGAGTGCACACCCACTCTCTATGACTGGGTTCGGTCTCCCGAGGGCTTCGTTTCGAGGGAAGTAGGCCGAAGTACAAAATATTGCACTTTTGAATCACGATTGTGAGCTTATAATTTTGTTTGTTTTTTACAAGCATCCATGTATATGATACATTATGAAGAAGTGATAATTCTGTTTTAATTATGTTTGATGTTTTGGTTGCATGTGACCTTTAAGCAAAATAGAAAGTGATAAAATGATTGCATGGACCTCTGGATGTTCGTATTTCTCCCACTTTTACTATAATCTGGCCTTTTTGTCATCACGTATCCCGATGTCACCCACACGCAGTTGTTTTAACAAACATGACCTTATACAATCGTGTGGTCAGTTTGTGACTGAATATCAACTTACATGTGCTGCTATCACATTTCCACTAAGTGCCTCGAGACATCAAGTTTCTTCCTAAAGCATTGGAGACAAATACAAACTAGTGATGTTTTTTCAGAGATGTAAAGATATCATTTTCTAATGTATTGCTATTTGTGGAGCAACATGATGCGTGGAAACATGCTGAGATGAGAGCAGCGGCCCTGACATTTGTACAGAGCCGCAAATACGAGAACTGTTGTGAAACGTTGTGCTGATGTCGGTCAAAATCACATTTTGTGGAGACATGTCTATCTAATTCATATCCTCGAGGTTGTGTGATATGTCTCCCACGTGGAATATTGTGTACTGTAACTCGAATTATCAACCTAACTCGCGTATAGTTGTACTTTCAGTCTTTTCAAGATCGTATCACATCAAAGATGTGAACTGTAAATATGTGAATGTTGTGACTTTGCACTGATAACCTGGTTTTGAAGTAACCATTACTGGTCTTGCTATCACTGATCGTAAAACATCACATTATTCAAAGCTTAATTACAATACACTGTGACAATACCTGGTTTCGAACCTGCAACCCTTTCTTTACTCGTTATCTTGGCATTTCCACTAGGCTACAAAGGACCGCTGTGAAGAATGAGATCGTTTGTCGGTCTGAACCATGTGCTCCTCACAATACGGGTACGGCGGGCAGCGCACAAGCAATGAATGAAATACACGAGCTTTACACGAAATTCGGCCAGGTTACGGCCACGTGATGTCAACGCACTCACTATACCGTGTACCCCATGGAGATCTAATATAAGGCACCCGGGTCACGTGATATCGATCGTTATGTATTATTTTAAGATATTTTACACGAAACGGTTGATAAGTCGGAGAAACAACTCGTACTCGGGTTTGCAAGAGATTGTGAACAATGAGACTCGGGAAGATCCCGTGGGCCCGAAGGTCCTCGGGGTGTTCCTCCTCGCAGGATTCACCATCTCTTGTAAACCCTCGTATAGTCTGTTTGCAGTGAAAACGTACCGATAAATATCACATTAAACTAAAAAGTAAATCGACTAAAATGAAACAAGATTTCGAATTCCCATAGTTTTACCTAGCCAAATGAATACACTAATGCACATAGTAGTAGAATTCTATTCCATTTGTGAAAGGTGTGTAACTGGTGTGGCAGGTTTGGGCGGTAAAACAGGGCTGGAATGCAGACGTTCTTAGAGGTCATCTTATATATATATTTAATGCACAGAGATGGATTTTGTGTTGATTGCCCTTGATATAAAGTTTATCAGTACAAGTGTCGAATGCTTCTGGAGATAAGGACTGTAAACAGGCAGCAGTGTCGACAAACCTCCTATCGTGTACGTTGTGTAATATCGACACACAGAATACCACGAACATCTATGACGAATACCTGCATAACGAACCGACGAATGTGCTGAACTGATATTAGAACTGCCAAAACCAATCATGTTCGTAAGGAACTAACATCATTGATCTCTAATATTCGCTGTCTATGTACCTGCAATGCTTGGAGAGTAGATGTGTTCCCGTTAGCCTTATCAAGTCTGTCCATGGAGAGACCCTTGGAAAGCCTAAAAGGTGAGATAAGCCCAGGTGTCAGCAGTTGCAGGAGAGACGGGAGCAAGAGAAAATTGTCATATTTTATGATTGCAGTTTAGGACGCGTTTAATCTGTTACACATGCTCGTTTCATGGGATAGATGTTAGTATACCGTTTCAAATGCTTGTTCGAACTCCTGAATCTCTCTGACTAGGACTCACAGCCTACATGCAGCGCATGTTTGTCCGTGGATTTCATGTGTAATTCATAGGCGCTATATAACTGAAATGTGAAGTGTTGGGTTGACAATTAGCGTAACCAAAAACGTGCAGACAAGACTACAGCTCCCCCGTTGATGGAAAGGCAGACTTGTGGTTACTTATTTCGACAAATGCATCTAATGAGCAAGCAAGGAATGTATTACCACACCCAGGCTGAACATCAGCCTTTCTCTAATGACGACCTATCACTCGATGAATGTATATACATGTAGTTCAAAGTTTTCTGTTAATGGAAGCATGATTATATAAGACATTTAATAGCTTAGTTTTCCGTTCAAACAAAGGATTCATTTCACACCAGATGATAGAACCCGCTAACTGCCTGCAACGACGCACCAGTCTCAGGTAATGGCAAGACACTGACTACAATAATGCCTATGTTACCCTACGATGTATGCTAGAGTGAGCAGGGCCAGCCTTCACAGTGCCTATTCCTGTCGAAGACGTGTGTTTCTGGCATTCTTCCACTTCCCACCGATACCAGCACCTGAAGTGTCTGCCGCCATCAGCGCCTAACGTAAATAACACACCAGCATATCGCCAATGATAGGATTAGTTCCCAACACCAAACAAAGCCATATGTGATTGGATAGGGGTTTCCAGGTGCCTCTCAAGGCACGTTATATTCGGCGTTGTTGACTCCACAGCAATATATCTGGTGTCGTTTTAGAGAGGCCATTGTGTTTACGAGGTATAATATCCCAGATACGTAACGTAGTGTGTCTAGGAAATACTTTCATTTTGCCATACCATGATTCCGGGTTTTTGCAGAATCAGTTCCTGGAGTAGGTCAAGAGTGAGAGCTAGGATTTCGCGGACATGCGTGAGCAGTAAATATTCGTCTATATAGGATCGGCCGCTGCGAAATCCCAGTAGCGCTGGGTAATCTTGCTGGTCTGTAACATCGCCTACATGAACTATCGTGGGAACGATCTCACATTTCTCGTGAACAACACAAAACTGATAGGATGACTATTCAGTGATAACACCGTTGTGAATAAAGATGACGTCACATAGCCAGTGACGTTACCGCAGAGTTGACATCCGCAGTTTTACGCGGAATAGTTCTGATGGAAACATAAAATAAATTTAACACTCTTTTAAATGACGCGATCGTGGTACTCGACAAGAATTTACGGCGATCCTCCATAAGTGAGTGGGTGAGTGGGCCGGTAGATCGGAGTGATAGGTAGCAGTGAGGTGGGCTTTGCTTTAAACCGTGTATAAGGTATTTCGGTTACTTCTCGGTAGGTGAACGTACAGTGAGAGAAAATCTCGGTTGACAAATCAAGGAAACAAATTGATGCTTATCTTGGATTGGAAACCATACTCACCAGATCTTGACGAGCATGGCACGCATCTCCACAGTAAGACAATACCGGCCACTGGACCTACACAGAAATATTCACGTTGTGCATTTTAACGAAGTGAGTGCTCTTTCGTGTTTCTGTGTCTATTGAAAGTTGTAAGGGTTTTTTCCATAGCAATTCTCTGATTCAATAAAGGAAATATCTCAGGGAACCAGTTTAAAGTAGCCCAGATCTTTGTGAAGATCCTGGAAACGAAGTGTAACCCTTGGCTGCACGGACCTCGTTATACGACAGTGGCAGTGAATCTGTCTGACATGGATGCAGTTGTCAATAAAGGAGGCCGGGTTTGTTAATTCATTGTTTCCCTGTGGTATTAACACACGATGTAACATGCTTTTCAGCTTGCCAGCTAGTCGACGGATGTGCCTAGATTAGTGCAAGTACATTCAGGAGCTGTACGTGTAGCGGCACTTCAGATATTTGGAAACTATGACTGGGGAATTATACAGCCGTGTACAGTAGACTACAGCCACATCAGGATACACCTCCAGAGTGTAGGCTTAACGCAGTAGACGTTGTCAGATGTTTTGGCGATGATTCATTCTCCCTCATAAACAACATTGTATGGTGTGGAGCGAGAGAGTGAGTGAGTGAGTGAAGTTTGCAAGGAACATCAAGGCGATTGACGCCATGATAGGTAGCGTATAGTACTCGTCACTTATCGTTGCTGTAACATCAGTGTTTTCTACAACCTGTAGTTAGTAACATTATCTTAATAACTTGTGTGTAAATACCTAAAGTCTTCAAGGAGTCTGGGCTTGGAGGTATCCCTCTGTTGTGGACAACGTCACCCTCCCACTTCTTGTCTGGCGTCATCGTGACGATGTTCCTCAATTCATCCCTTTTCCTGACCGAGACCACTATCGGTGAGGTGAAGTGAGGTGAGGTGAAATGGGGTTTAACGTATACATAGTTCATATGACGACGTACATGCGTATGTCTGTGTGACTGACTGCATGGACCCAAACTTAAACTGATTTTATAGTGCTACCTCACTGAGACACCATGCCGCAGTTACGCATAAATAGCCCACTCTGACACATTATATTTACTAAGAACCGAGTATCTAAAGTCAGGAATGGACATCAAGTTTTGACGCATTTTGGTATGACAAGTACCATATTTCAACGTCGTTTTGGTATGACAATATGAAACTGCATACAAATGGTCAGATGTTCAAACGCGTTCGAGAGATCTCCAGCCCACATGACCGGAATCTCGCTGACCACCGTACGCCACGTCGAGTGCGCTTCGTTAAATTGTGGAAGGAACGCGGCAAGGAGTTTCTGGTGAATCGTTAATACCTTCCACCTGCCCACAATTTCCAGAAGAGTAGAGGTAGTACTTATCGTTCTGTTGATCGCCTTATGATTGCAAAATGCCTTCATCCGGCCGATACTCTAACTGATCAAACGTACCAATTTGTGGGCGTTTTTGATGTACGGTTGGTTGTCTACCAACCGCAGGTTTGTCTTCCACTACATCTTGGCATGTTAGTGGGTCATACTCTCTCGAGGCCGTATCATTATTTCCTTTCGCAAAGCACTTACCATAAATAAAACAAGTCGATTTCCAAAAGTTACAATTTGGGTCAGTAAGGTATTTCAGTGTGTAGGTCTCGTTGCTTCTGGGTCAAAGTGGGGGAGACTGACATATAATGTGAAGGATGCTGGTGCCTTGTTTTATGGATCTGCTTGGTTACTTAGCTGATATTTGTTTTATGGGCTTGGTGGAATGTATCGGGTGCTAAACCAAGTCTTACCTGACACAAGAAATCACCTGTTCTTAATAGCCCATTCCTCTGCCCTCGTCTGAAGCTAACCTGTCGCCATTTGTGCGAAAATTTCGATGAAAATTCACCCGATATTCTATTTTCTTAAAATCCGACAAAATTCCAACATTAATCGGGTTAATCGTATGAAATACCGACAGCGGTCCCGTGTTCTTCGACGGCGTCCAAATGATCCGATTGCGTTCAGATTGTAGATCATGGGTGACCTGACAAACCTTACATTTCCATCACTCCTCCGACACCAATCCGAACCTAATGCTGTAACATCACAGAAACCTGGGTCAGCCTCCACAAACACATGGTGCATCCAGTCATGCACCATGGTCAGCTGGATACAGAGAATACCAACCGTAACATCATACCAGGTTATTTGAGGAACATGGTTCCCCTGGCTTCCGCGACACGGCATGCAGGGGCTATAACAGAGGAAAAGTACCTAATTGGCAGGAGTGAATGACTAAGGATAACCGATTATAGACAGTTTTGTTACCTGAAGTGGATTTAGATAAAGATTACAGCGAATAAACTGCATTGTTACCAACAACTGTTTGAGTACCCTGAAGGATCATACTGAGCAATGTTCATGATTTATTGTTTATATATACTTCAAAGGTCTGATTGGCGAACATATGTGTGTAAGAAACTTTCAGTCAAAATATTGTGAAGTCGCAATTACAGCAACTGTTATTGATTTTTAAAAATTCAGTGAATAAAAAACATCAGTAAACGAAAATGATGTGTTTCTGAATTGCCGACGTGTGTATGCTACATTAGAGTTGCATCAAGTATTATCACTAAAATATCAGGTATTCAGCTTTGATATGATGTGTTTCTGAATTGCCGACGTGTGTATGCTACATTAGAGTTGCATCAAGTATTATCACTAAAATATCAGGTATTCAGCTTTGATATGATGTGTTTCTGAATTGCCGACGTGTGTATGCTACATTAGAGTTGAATCAAGTATTATCACTACAATATCAGGTATTCAGCTTTGATATGATGTGTTTCTGAATTGCCAAAGAAGCTCATAGCCAAGACAACGTTCTTAAAAACAAAGCTGTTTGATGTTCAATAAAATGACAATTCAATAGTGTTACGATCGGAGTGGTCATTTCTAAATTCATCACTCGTTCCAAAATTTCATGTTCGAATTTACTGATGGAGATGATTATAAGTATAACTGACTCATTTCATAAACAAAACATGAAAGAGATCGGTGTGGATTAAATGTTTGTTTAATCAAAGAAGAACAAATTACACGCAAGATAATTTTGAACATTAATGTGCAACCTGTGCGTGCTTTATTCAACAACAACAACAACAACAACGAAATTTATGAATATGTCAACACAATATGTCATTGACAAAACTGGCAACTTATATATGTCTAACACCTAAAACTTAAATTTTATAGAACAACAAAAAGCCCACTTATGTTCTCTTCCTCTCTGATCTCCTCATGTCAAACTAACATAATCTACATAGTCTGCAGTGATGTGTGTCCATGCTGCATGAACTGAGAGTCTTGGCGTCTAGTGCTGGCTTCGTCTTGTATGTCAAGGAGCAAGTTGCTCAGCAGTCTGTTTGCCTTCCTATACAGGTCATCAGGGAGTCGCTGCAGCACCGACCCCACGTAGTTGGTGAAGTGATCACGGTCAGGACGCTGTGACTGGGGCCTGTCACACGTACGCAGCAAGTGGGCAGAAACTGCCATCAACTGCTCGCTGGTTTGCTGGTTCTTGATAAGATAATCCAGGATATCCGTCTTCTGTTGTATCAAGGACATTTGTGGTGACCTATCCTTGCTGCAACTGCTACCACTAGGGAATGGAGTGCTTTCCTTGCTGGCTCCATAGGAAGACTGCTGATTATCGGCGGCTTCCTCCTGGTCCTCTGACTGCGCTTCTGGTTCTACCTGTGTTTCCACACCTCCCTCCGCTCCTCTGGCCTCAATACCTTCTTGTTGCTGAAAAGGAAAGAATGAATCAAAGATAATAAGTCAATAAAACAACAATGTGTAAAGCTGTATTCTACATTCGTCATAATATAATGTATTTCACACATACCTTTTGTATATGTATACTTACACGAACTGCCTTCCCCCCTACGCACCACGTACACGTGAGGGGTGAGGAAGTCACAAAGCTGCAGCAAACGCGTGTTAGCATCAGTAAGGACCTCAGCCTCATGTCCTGTCCGCTGTGTTTTCTTCTTTAGCCGCCCAAGTTTTGTCCTCAGACTCTCATACCAGTGTTGCAGCTCCAGCCCTGTCCTGTTCATGACCTGTCCTTGATGATACACAGACGTGCTCGGGCCTGGGTGTTCCTCCAGAGGTCTCTTGTTTTGTTGTACAAGCTATCGTTCTCCCTGAGGAATTCGGCCATCTCCGCTACTTCCTCTTCGGAAAGTACAACGGGAGGTCTCGGGGTCTTACGTCTTCTCTTTGCTGGGGTTAGGGTATCTTCTTCATCTGTGGCCCTCCCCTTTTCTGTCTCATCGCTATCTTCAGCTGTAGTAGCAGCAGTAGCAGCAGTAGCAACTGTGGAGGCAGTGGACGTGGAACCTGCAGGGGCGTTTGTGGGGGTACTGATGTTGGTGGTGGAAGCATCAGCCCTACAGCCTTGCCTCACGGTGCCTCATAATTTACAATGTGAAAAAAATGAGTTTTACATGACGCTCATTAAACTCCAATTTTATACTTCTTTTAAAATATTTAGACTCTTTGGTGTTGCAAACTATATTTTGCAAAATATTCCACATCCTTCAAAGGTGCTGTTTACAAATGAACGGATGTATTGTAAAGTAAATTCCCAATGTTGAAAAGATCATTGTCATGAATTCAATAAATAATAAAAATCAGTGAATCCTTAACAAAACTTTACACCGAAACGCAGTTGTTCATATGCACGATATTTGCACATGCTTTTCAACAACTGGATGCATGATCCTCGTGTAGTTCATCTGCAGAAAAGTTGCCGTTGAATCTCCCACGTTAGTGGAGAAATCAGTCTTCGATGAAACCATTTTAAGAGAGTCTAAGCTGTTGAAAAGAAATATATTTCTAAACGTCTTCAAACATCCAAGTGAGAATGGATTACGAATATTTCCAAATTATAACATGTTTTATTATAAGAAGATACTTATTACATGTCAATTGTCTGAACTCAGCTGTACTTACCAATAATGCATGTAGAACAGTGGGACTCAGTAGTGATTCGGGCCTGAATAGACCTATATTCTCTATCTTCGGGAGTCAGTGTCGAGTCTTCTGGCTGTTGAGATTGTTGAGGGGTGCTTTGAGGTCTCTTCTTTGCCTTCTGCCCTGGAACATTTTTGTTCTTTCTTAGCCCCATCTTCAGGTTGCTGGTGCTGTCCGATGACTATGTGTGTTGTGGGTGTCGGCTGGTCCTCCTTTTGTAATCCGTTGGCCGTCAAATGTGCCCGCTTGCTCTTCGGTATGTGTCGGATGGCAGTTGAGTCAATGACCAATTACTCTCCCATGTCACGACGTATAGCAATCGGACGGTGCTAAATGTCGTGTTATCCTCTGATAAGAATCGAATCGGTGATGGGCGGCTCTCAGGCTTGTAGGCGTGACTTCAAATTGCAATCAGATGAGCGTTAGATGCCTTAATCATCGAACACTTATCAGATTGCCGCCAGACGTCGGATAGACAAGTAGGCTAGTTGCGCGGTACGAATCTGACACACATCGGATCGGACCTAGTAAACATTCATCCCATGGTGACTCAATTTGCGACCAGAAACAGCGTCCGATGGCGTCCGATGGCGTCCGAACTCTTTCACTTCGTCGGATTACTCCCGATATATCGGACACTAGACCTGATAACCGACAAACACAAGTCGGATTTATCGGACTGTGATACGATACTCTTCTGTGGGTTACTGGAAGGAAAAAAACTTGTTTCCGATGATTGATCGATGAAACTCTTCACAATCAGTAACATTTTTTAAATATAACACACATTTTCATATATACTCTTCAGAAACAATTAGGGGATAATGAACTTTCAGTTTGGATAGGAAGTATAAACTTTAAGAAACGTTTCAAGGACAGACATCTTACGAACACACCACCATTTCCCTCTATTACCACCACTGAACACAACGCATGATATGCACGTGCACAACGCAGTCGCCCCATACACGTGCACGGGGTCCCATTCTTCATTTTGACGTTTTTTCAAGAAGGTCAAGAAATCATTTAGAACATTACTTTTGACACTCATCTTGCATCATACATTTGTTAGTGTTTGCTTCTAGTCGTTTGTTTTAAAATGAAAATCGTACACATGCAAATTACATGCCATATACCAATCATAATTCAAAAGCGAAGGAAGGAAGTGCAAATGGTGATGCACTCTCAAAACATTCAATAATATCACATCAACATCGATTTACTCCGATAAATCTCCTAAATATTTGTAATCGTAAATAAAATAAATGAAGACCCCTACTTTTTTGAAGAGCACATTAGATCAACTTGCTTTTCTCCCGGCATATTGTGAGGATTGTTTTTATGGCCGTAATCTGACACGAATCTTCCTTGAAGACCAGGGAAACCATTCTCCCTGACTCTAGAGCAACAGGGGGGTTCAGAGCACACCACGAAACACCTGGTGGAAACATCAAGTTTCAGACCTGGGTTGAAGATAAATAGTGTTGATTGGCATGGTGGAGCGGTGGCATGAATGAGGGAGCCGAGCTTGTGAATCAAATCCGCATTATTACAGTACAGTAAGAAAGGTGTCTGAAACTGTATAAGGCTACGAAAGATTTTATGATTACAGAGTAGATGCTTGCATCAGGGGATGTGCACACGGAAAGTAACACTGTGACTATCAGCGTGCAGATCCCAACAAATGTGAGCGTGTTAGAAAAGATGTATGTGACAGAACAAGAGTGAGTATTAGCTTCCTTTATGTACTATAAGGAGCATTACGTTTATAAGCCAGGCTATCAGCAGCGGGATAACTGTGCTGATGAATT